>NW_028232801.1:600000-799771 GCF_057557595.1 Rhyacophila brunnea | reverse complement strand
GTACTATACCACTATATAATATACAGGTTGTTTCAATGCCACTTTTCTGCTAACATAGTTATCAACATCACATCTATTTTCTACCATATTGTATCCTGATCTTCATTCACACTACAATACATCGGCCTCCTTCATTTTTGACCTTATCATTTCAATTCCATCGTATCACTGTATCGAATCTGCGTGTCTTTGTCACATACTTTATAATGATCGTTGATATCTCACTGATTAAATAATAAACTTTTTTCATAACTACTCCATTTTCGATGTATCAGCCATGTTGATAAAACACATTATAATGTTGTTAGTTTATTATTCAATCTAAAAATATCACTTAATATGTTGGTTATGTTAGTTTAATACCAGTTAATAAAAAATATCACTTAATATGTTGGTTATGTTAGTTTAATACCAGTTAATAAAAAATATCACTTAATATGTTGGTTATGTTAGTTTAATACCAGTTAATAAAAAATATCACTTAATATGTTGGTTATGTTAGTTTAATACCAGTTATTCAATCTAAAAATATTACAATATGTCTATACTGTTCTTTCACCGGATTTATAAATCAATGCATGATGAATCAAAGGATGTTGTATATGTGATATACGAGATTTTGTGTATAAAGTATTTATATGAATTTGTGGTGGAATAGCGTAGAAACAAGAATTATTAGTTTTTGTATGAATGCTCAATATAATACTACAACACCTTATAACAGCTCGTACACAACAAAGTTAATATTATAAACAATTTATTATACATTCTTACTTAGTCCTATTGGACTCGGAGTGCTATATCGAGCTGAGATACTGTCTCAATTATTACTTAGTCCTATATCCATTAGCTAGTCTCCACACACCCGTTAAATATCAGTTGCTCCCATACAGAGCATCTCCGACTATCTCTGAATTACCTCTGTTACGATTCCCACCCCGATGTATGTAACCACTTACACATTATACAATCATACACACCACTATAACACACATATACAATCATACACACCACTATAACACACATATACAATCTATACACATATACAATCTATACACATATACACATATACACATATACACATATACACATATACACATATACACATATACACATATACACATATACACACCAACCCCCACGACTCTCACTCCCACAAAATTCTTTAATGATCCTGCGGCTGGTTCACCGACCGCAACCTTGTTACGACTTGTACCTTATCTAGTTATAACTATTCAGAACCGGGGCTCTTCATCTTCATAACCATCTGAGATAGTGACGGGCGGTGTGTACAAACTACAGGGACTCATTCACCATGACTTAATGAATCATCGTTACTAGGAATTCCTCGTTCATAGTTCATTTACAAAAACTAATCCCTCGCACTCCAAAATTCATCTGTCTCCACATCGAGTATTGTATTGCGCGTGCCGCCCAGGGCATCTAAGGGCATCACTGATCTGTTATCGCCTTCTCCTTCCTGTGCCATTCTGCACCTGTCCACAAAGATCTCACTAATTATAGCACTTAAGCTGAAAGTCATCCCATCAATTTCCAACGACCATGCACCACTCCTGCACCGTTCACGTAGTCGATCTCCACGCTGCTTGGTCCTGGTAAGTTTTCCCGCGTTGAGTCAAATTAAGCCGCACAATCCACTCCTGGTAGTGTAGTTCCGTCAATTTCACTTTAAGTTTCACCCTTGCGAGCGTACTATCCCCAGAGCCCGAAAACTACGATTTCTCCCTGCAAACACTCCCGTGTCCTGCTTGTCGGCATCGTTTACTGCTGGAACTACAGCGGTATCTAATCACTTTCGATCCTCCAGCCTTCGTCCTTGATCCCCAGACTCGTTCAAGTGCATCGCTTTCGCCTCCGTCAGTCCAGATGGGGTCTTGGTCATTTCATCTCTCGCCCATCTATACTATGCACTCTGCCCGTTCCGCCATCTTTAGCAAACGCTGCACCCTTGACCGGTGCCCTTCAATTGCATACATAAAACTACGGACTTTTTAACTGCAGCATCCACCATAGACACTCTTGGAGTCGGTATTACCGCGGCTGCTGGCACCAAACTTGCCCTCCAATCAACTACGCACTTGTTTACTGTGCTGCTTAACTTACGTCTCATAACTGCCTCCTCACCAAAGAGTGGGCAATTTTCGCGCCTGCTGCCGTCCTTGGACGTGGGAGCCATCTCTCAGGCTCCCTCTCCGGAATCAAACCCTCATTTCCCGTCACCCGTCATCGTCTTGGTAGTCCTTTACACTACCAACTAACTGATAGGGTTGCGTCTTATTCTTGCCTATTAGCCACAGCTTACCGTGGTTATCTACGCCATCAAGAGCAAATCATCGCAACATTACTGAGCCGTTCGCCATTCTATATTAAGCATGCATGGCTAAATCTTAGAGACTAGCATCTACGTCAGGCAGAATCAACCTGGTGTTCTGTCATTTCCACTGTGGCCTATCCCAATCCTGCAAATTCATAGCAATCCATTGCTCACAACACAATATCCTCTATCCACAGACTCACTCGCATCTCCATGTCGCCAAAATGCTGTGTGCATACACTCCCCGGGTTTCCCCATGCATCTACTTTTCTGTGCCGCCCGTCCTACTCAATTTATATCAATGTATACGGGTGTGACGCGAAATAGATGTATAAAAGTGTTCGTACATATAATACACATATACATACACATACACATATACATATACATATACATATAATACACATATACATATACATATACATATACATATACATATACATATACATATACATATACATATACATATACATATACATATACATATACATATACATATACATATACATATACATATACATATACATATACATATACATATACATATACATATACATATACATATACATATACATATACATATACATATACATATACATATACATATACATATACATATACATATACATATACATATACATATACATATACATATACATATACATATACATATACATATACATATACATATACATATACATATACATATACATATACATATACATATACATATACATATACATATACATATACACACATATACACAACCCCCACATTATACACACATATACACACATATACACAACCCCCACATTATACACACATATACACACATATACACACATATACACACATATACACACATATACACAACCCCCACATTATACACACATATACACACATATACACACATATACACACATATACACACATATACACCAACCCCCACGACTCACCCCCACACAAAAAGGAACAGGCCTGCCTGAAACACTCGTAATATATACTCGCTTCGCACAGCAACCCTCCTTACATGCGTAGTCTTCGCACACACATATCCCACAAGTCCCCATTCTGGCTTAGAGGCTTTCAGCCATTACAGGCTGGATGTAGCTGCGCCCCCACCTTAACAGATGAAGGCTCGACCAGTGATCCAAACCAGAACTTCCTCTCGTACTACTCTGGCCTGCTCTAGGATACAATGCAGTAGGGTAAAACTAACCTGTCTCACGACGGTCTAAACCCAGCTCACGTTCCCTGTTGGTGGGTGAACAATCCAACACTAGGTGATTTCTGCTTCACCATGCTAGGAAGAGCCGACATCGAAGAATCAAAAAGCGGCGTCGATACGATCTCTCGGCCGCCACAAGCCAGTTATCCCTGTGGTAACTTTTCCGTCACTTCTGCACTTAATACTTGCAAAAGATCTCTAGGCCCCTGTTTCCAGTCATCAATACGTGCTCTCACACCTATGTCAAGCTCGCTTTTGCCCTTATACTCTACGAGTGGTTTCCATCCCCTCTAAGCGAACCTTTGGACGTCTGCGTTACTTTGTAGCAGTCGTGCCGCCCCAGCCAAACTCCCCATCAAGCAACCAACCGTCTAGTCACGGGGGTCAGTGGTCTCACACAGTAACCCACCTCGCTACGACACCCAGACTAGACAATCTGCTTCACTAGAGTCAAGCTCAACAGGGTCTTCTTTCCCCGCTGCATATCCCAAGCCCGTTCCCTTGGCTGTAGTTTCGCAAAGCAGTAGGTAGGGACAGTGGGAATCTCGTTGCTCCATTCATGCGCGTCACTAATTAGATGACGAGGCATTTGGCTACCTTAAGAGAGTCATAGTTACTCCCGCCGTTTACAAGTGCGTACCTAAAATTACTTCCTTAACGTCCCAAGCACTGGGCAGAATTCACTTTGCATCCACACAAAGCTATGTTTTTATTAAACAGTCAGATTCCCCTTGTAAGCCCAGTTCTAGCATGCTAGAGCCAATAATTATCCCTAGGTTTTTCATCCATTTTGCCGATTTCCCTTACCTACTTTATACTTATGAATCGGGCTTCTAACCCCTGAGCCCTGATGCGGTTCGGTACGGCTGGCCCCTGTCTTTTTCCCCGGGCAAGTCCATGTGCGTCTCCGTATGACTCTCAACACATCGTCGCGCGGTACAGCAAATTCTCACTCCGCGCCCCCTTGCCGTCATCCCTGTTTCGCAACCTCAGGCGCCATCACGCAAATTTCTATGCATCTCCCTTTCATTTAGGTCCGTATCACCTCCTTCTATCCAAAGGACGAACCCGTCTCAACATTCACTTCTATAAGATGCTACTACTTCCAAGATCTGCTCCTAATGTTGTTCCATCCGCAGTCGCCCGCGCACTTCCCCACAACAATAGTGCCAGCCTACTACTCATAGAGTCGAGGGCCTCACACGGCTGATAAGCGCCATCCATTTTATGCCGTCGCAAATTCGGTAGGTACGTTATAACACGTTTCTTAGCGGATGCCGACCTCCATGGCCACCGCCCTACTGTCTGGATTTGCCTACCGCTTTTATGGGTTCTATGTTCTGCCTTTGGCTGTTTATCCCTCTGTTAGGTTCATCCCTTCTTGCAAATCAAGCTTACCTCAATTTGCCCACTGATCAATCCCTAGGCTCCAGTGCTAGTATACACCTATTACACTGCGACAGATTCGGAGTTTATTGAATTCTTCCACATCCTCTCTACACCATCTCCCTAGTCCTTCATCGCTGTCCTGAGAGACATTTCGGCTGGAACCAGCTACCAGGTAGTTCGATTGGTCTTTCGCCCCTTTCAGTAGCTCATGTCATCGAGTTGAACATCAGAATGACTTAGATCCTCCATCAGAATTTTTCCTGACTTCAATCAAACCGCTGAAAGTTCACTACCTTTCGGGTCTTACCCTCCCAACTATCAAATCGCTTCCGGTCCTGCACTTCAAATGCTTCTCCTCGCTGGGAATGTAATCTCCTTGGTCCGTGTTTCAATACGGGTCTGAGCTCCTCAGCTTACTTCCTTGTACTTTCACTATTTCACTCCCGTACTGGGACTTTTTCACCTTTCGCTCGCGCTACTTCTCCACTATCGGTCACCGACTATATTTAGATTTAGATGCTATTACCACCTCTTCACACTGCACTACCAAGCAGCACTACTCCTCCTATCTGTGCGCCCCAAGGACTATCACCCCCTCTGGTCGGTCTTTCCATACCCGTCTCATATCACACAATAATTACAACTGGACAGCATTGCCCTTTACAATTGGATCTTCTCCATGTTCAATCGCCTCTACTACTGGAATCTCTGTTGATTTCTTCTCCTATCCTTAATGATATGCTTAAGTTCAGGATGTTGTCCTGCACTCACGTGCACTATTAGAATCTTACTATCGTATACTCCACGTTCGTCATCGCTATCGGTACCTATCGATCCCGTACAAGGAATTGATTTATTATACTTATGTATCATTCATGGGAGGCTAACCCCCCATGCCTCTATTTTTTACACCCATAGGCGTTAAATTATATATACATTATATATACATTATATATACATTATATATACATTATATATACATTATATATACATTATATATACATTATATATACATTATATACACACACCATTAACACACCATTAACACACCATTAACACATTATATACATACACACACTATTAACACACATTATATACCACCATATTTCACAACACATTTATTCATCTCTCATCACCGATAATGGCTTTAGCCATCTATACTCATCATCTGGAGGTCTACAACTCATTTCACCACCACTTGGTATAAAACACTCCCAAATCATACACATGCCTCTTCAAAAACTATCTTATGCATATATCCAACTCCCTAATTTAGTCCCCAATCATTAATATAATCTACTTATAATCTCATTTATTCAACTCACAACCTATCTCTCAATACTCACGCACACTCCCTTCCCCTTAAGCGAGCTTAACAACTCTCTAGTATCCCTATCCATTGATTCAAAATCTTTACTTGAAATTGTAAATTTCTTCAACCTAGGATGGTTTAAAATCGACCCAATTATTATGCTCCAATCCGAATTATTAAACTTTGTCCTGCTCATATCTAAATTCACTAAATATTTTGATAATTCAAGCGCTGTTGCAAAGCTTTGAATCACCTCTGACCTCATTTCAGGTACAATGCTTACTCCAATTTCCTTCCCCAATTTATTCCACGACAGATTTAACTCTTTAATCAACTTGTTATTTCCAATAATTTCTGTTATTATATGCAAACTACTCAAATCTATGTCATTTCTTTGCAAATCTATACTAGTCAATTTCTTTAGACTTTTTATTCCGTCTAAAATATCCTTCCTATATATTGAACCCAGCCCACACCAGTTAAGAGTCAAAACTTTCAACTCTGTCATATTTTTTAGAATCTTACTAACTCGAATATTTTCATCATCACAAAATCTACATTCTGAAATATCAAGTGACTCTATTTTGAAGTCCCTGCCAATAACCCCACTATCTCCTAACTGATTAAAATTATTACCTCCAATGTTTACATCAACTATGCTTTTATGCCTATAAATCTGATTGAAGAACTCGGTAATTGTCACCCCCATGTTATTTTTCTTTAAATCTATACTTTTTAAATTAGGAATCCATTTCAGCATATCTTCCATTTCCTCTACTGATTGATAATATATCTTATTTTTTTCCAAACTTAAAAACTCTATACTATCCCAAGCCACGATATTGTGATCTCCTCCATCATTGTTATCTGACTGCAGTCTATATCTCTTAAATATAGACAATACATCATCTTTGTTTAAGTCATTGTCACCCAAATAAAGTCCCTTTAACTTTGGCATCTTTGATAATAATTCTGAAAGAGCTGACCCTGCTTCATCTTCATTCAGTTTATTTGAAGAATAGTCTAAACTTTCAATATTTAGCTTTGTTATTGATTCTACAAACACTCTAGTTCCATCTAATCCGAGTCCATTCCCACTAATATTTAATTTTTTCAGTGATTCCATTTCCTCCATAATTTTGAAAAATTGTGACAGACGAGATGAGTCAAACTCGCTCCCAACTCCATTGCTACTAATATCAAGAAATTCAAGGCCCTGACAATTCTTCAATGCTAGAATAAATAGATCTAACTTGCTATTATAGAATGGAATAGACAAGCTTAATTTAAGACGTTTCAATGTTGGAATGTTCTCCAACGATTCTGCAATACAACGATTCAGATGCTCTTCCTCATATAACTCCTTACAACACTCTAACTCCAAGTGGTTCAACTTTGTAGCCTTTCCAAGCAATTTCACTACAAATGATACTTCTTCATCAATATCAATTGAAATTTTCAGTACCTCTAAAGTACCATATGGCATATATTTTAGTATTTCATCAGATACCCCAATATTAATAATACTATTGTATACCCCTTTTAGGTCAATTAAATTAAGCTTAGATATCTCTTCCTTCCAATACTCTTTCAAACTACTGGATTTTAATTGGTATGCCTCCATAAACACATCAAATGTATTATATCCCATATATAATGTATTATTGGGTAAAAATGGTGAGAACATCTTTTGTGTGCCTGCATCTGTTAACTCTACTGTGTCTAATATTTGCTATGTAATTGTCTTTGAGTATTCTCCAAATTCATCATCATCCTTCTGCTCAAACAGGTATGTAAGTACTTCTATTTTGTCTTCATTGTTGTTGATCATTCTATTATATATATTTGTGAAAAAATCATTGGGCATGGTAAAGTTGAATTTCCCTTCACAGAGCATTAAATACTTCATAGTCAGTGAAATAGGAAATGGTCGTGTATCCTTATATCCACTGAAAGTAAGTGTATTAACAAATTGTAATAACTTATCTTCTTGAATTGTATCTGATATAAAATGCATTGTGGAGTCATCCCTAGTAATTCCTAATTTCATTTTGACTTCACTTGAGTTGATTCTATTTCCAAACGTAAATATCATGTTCCCACCGATATCTGCTCTATTTTTGTTTGTAAATTCTTCAATTGATTTGAATTCACATTCAACTGTACAATTGGGATGTTTTAACCTATCAATCAATTCCTTGAACTTCTCACTTATACTTTCTTTACTAATATCCCTCCAAAATTCTTCTATATTTATTGAAGGTACTGCAATTGCCATGAGCACATTCATAATATTTATCATTCCCGATCTCACATTGTAACCTATCTCTAGTCCATTCTCATATACAATCTTATCTATTGAATACTTATTATCACTTTCATCAGTTGATCTAAAATCTTTCACTAATCCGTTTTCATATACGATTTTACCCATTGATTTATTATCATTAATTAATGTAAAATCTTTCAGATCTCTTATCACTCTAGACCATTCCAAAAGACCACTGAGGGTCATATCATCATTAAAATGATAATCTTTGATACCGTAATCATCTGTAATTTTAAACTCGTGAAAATCAACTTCTTTGTAGAATTTGATCAATAGTGAGTCTTCATCTAATTCTAGATGTTCTAGTGAATAGCACTGACCCTCCATGTTCCAGAACAAGCAGTTACAAAGATGAAGAAGGGTCATTTCAACACTATTTGCCAATCCCTCCTCTTCATCTTCTTTATCACTTCCATAATAATCAGCACGAATAGCCTCAAAATGTTGATCCTCTATATAATTAACTGGTATGTTTATTCTAGAATATGGAAATGATGAATTAACACTTTTATAAAATTCACTAAATGTTCTTGTGAAATTACCACTCATACTATACTCATCTATTGTATATGATTTTTTTTTAATTTTCTCTAATATTGTGCTGAGATATAACTCTAGATCTTCTTTGGAATTCAATACTTTGATCATAAATCCATGGATCAAGAGGAGCTTAAGATCCTTATCCTTGAACAATTTAGAATTGGATTCTTTTATAGAATTGTCCATTATTCGATTAATAGTAGAATTGATTTTGTGTTTTTTAGATAACTTGGCTGTATCTGTTTTATCTTCTGTCAAGATTTTGACAAATATATCTGCCATTATTTCTATACCTTCATCTTTCTTGTCACTAATGTTGGAGAAATGATGATTTGCAAAATTACTATCCATATTTCTAAACGGACACAATATACCTGTGTGTGATGGAAATAAATCCAGCATAAGACTGGTAAGAGGGTCATCACTTTTATCTTTTCCAAAATTTCTTTTACCATTCTCATATGTAATTTCAATTTCTGGATTATACCTCCTTAAATTAAGAAAACAGCTCATCAAACAGACAAATCCAAATAGAGGATTAAGAATTGTCTTTTCTGCATCTTCATAATTGCCTGATGAAGAATCTGTTGTCTCAAATAGTTCAGCTATCTGATCTATCGATATTTCTGCAAATACATAATGTAGAAATAATAAGCTGCATAGCAGGGAATAGAAGGATTCCATGGGTATGGGCATTAATTTTTCATATTTATACTTGATTCACTCCTTTATTTGTAATTAATTAAAATATTAGTTAATTCATCTTTTTAAAATGTTAATGAAACAGATGAATTCTATACTAGGATTTGGTGATTAAAAATAGAATAAAATGTTTAGTAATTTAATTATTTGTTAAGTTCATGTATTTAAGAACTATACATACTACCTTCCTTTTTTCTTAAATTCTAATTGAACTGAATAGTCACACCGACTATTCCTAAATATAGAACATATATACATCTATTGTATTATGAAAATAATTCTCAACTGAATTTATGATTCCTTTGTATATTATAGTTTAATTTGTTAAATTGGTGTTTAAAATATTACTAATAATGATAATATATTTTAATTTATACCTTCATTAATGTATTAAATGGTTACATATTTTCAGATTTGCCTAATATAATTCCAGGCATCAATCAATAAATCATACTACACACGATAGTGTTTGATGAATCAACTAAAGAATTGTGGTTATAGTTAATGTCACACATATACAATTCTCATAAAACATTTCGTAATGTAATAAGAGACAATTTAACAAGAATTATTAATTCCCACGCTATAAAAGTCATTTATTATATACTATTTTCCTTTATATATAATCCTGTACCAAAAAGATTTTTATTTCATAATTTTAGATGAAGAGGTACTCTTAACACATTTAATATTATTCATTTATTATGTTGGACTTATCATGTTATACCAGAATGCATATTCCATCATAGCAAAGATACCATGGTAACTAGTAATATAATAATGTGTTTTGATACATCCCTTTATAATGGGAAAATTATCAAGTAAAGAAAAAAAAGTTTTTCAAAAATTTCTAAATATCTTATGTAATATAAAAAGCTTTCAACAAGAACGAAAAGCCTTGGTGAACAGTATTTTCTGGGAATATGAAAACCACAATACGGGCATGTTCAAGGATAGAGATTCTATGATTTATAAATACATTTCAGAAAGGAAAAGCTATCCCAATGCGTTTCTTGGAAGTTTCCTTGCCTTTAGCAAACTAGAATTAAAACAAACAGAAATTTTGGCCAAATTTAAACTTGATAGAAAACCTAAGATACCCTCTGAAAGGAACTGCCTTTTATTTGAAAAATTGAAACTGTTGATAGCAAGACTCCATGAAAAAAGGAAAGAAATACAATAATATGTTTAAGTGCATATATATTAAATTGTTGGTGTTTTATATTCGTTATTAAAATGTTGTTTTATTAGAACAAAAAAGTGTTTATTTTTGCCCATTTTTATAAAATGAATTCAAGAGTTCCAAGAGTAGGAATTTCTTCAATTTTTTGTAAAAGTATTGTTTCTGGAGAAATAACGGTTGTTGGTAAAGAAGATGGGACAATAGAGCTTAGGAATGGTCTTTTATCTAGTAAAGAAGAACTCAGCTGTCAAGGTGAAATGGGAATCAAGTTCATAAAGGTGTTTGATTCTGAAATAGATTTTGAAAATGAAGCAATTAAAGAATCAATTCTTGCAATAGAGCTGAAATCCACAGGAACTACGAATGAAATATTGTATTTAGCAAATGAAAAGAATATAAAGGTGATAAAAGTGAAAGATGATTTTTATAATTATGAAAATAATCATCATGTTACAATGGCCAATAAAGTGAATGCACATAGGTATATTACCAACTCTTTATCCCTAAATCTATCTGAAGAGTATTTGATATCTTCTGATTTGCTTAGAATAAATCTTTGGAAGCCAGAAAGAATGGAAAACTATTTTACGCTTGTTGATTTAAAGCCACAATTGACGTCTGGATCTGTATATGTAATAAATTCGGCAAAATGTAGTGTGTTTTATGAAAATATATATGGTTATTCAACATCAAAGGGAACGGTTGAATTACAAGATTTGAATATTAAGCCCTTATCATCAAATATAATGTCTCTAACAACTAATTCTAGAAAGAATGATATTAAAAGTGTTTCTGATTTTACATTTACAGACGAGAATATTTTGGCAACTAGAACTTTGAACTATATTTCTCTTTTTGATATTAGAAATCCAATTTCTTGTCTGAAAGAAATTAAAATAATGGAGTACGATAGAGATTCTGATGAGAAATATGATAAATTTAAAATAATAAATAGAAATAATTTTATATTTTCAGGATCATATTATAACTCTGTAATTTCAGTAGACACAAAAGGCGATAAATGCGAAGAAATAGAAATATGCAAGGAACCCGATTCTTTTACAAATAATACTGAAATTCTAAAAAATCCATCTGGCACAATATCTAGTGATTCCCAGGATAGAATTAAATTAATTGTGAAAACCGAAAATGGTTTTGCATGCGTGCGTAATAGTAAACTCTATGATATAAAGACTTAATAAATTTTGTGTTATTTTTATAGTATAAAAATTTATTATTATGGCAATAGTATCTCTTTAGTAATACCCCAGATAGTTTTGTAAGTTACCTTGCAGTATTTAATAAAGTTGAATATTTTCCTTAATGTGGGTTAATTGTCATTACAAGATATACACAACAATAGCCTTAAATCAATAGTTGATCAATATTACCCTTATAAAGCTCTCTTATAGATTTAAACAAACTATGCTTAAAGATTAGCTCCACTTCCTAATCCAAAGAATTAGCATGAAAATCGACAGAATATTGTGATATAAGGATCTTTTACTACAAAAAATGCAAAATTAGAATATAAGCATGGTATAATATTTATTAAATTTCATGAAACTAATTGGCTTAATTTTTGGATAACTTATTTTCTTTGTCCTTTAAATTAAAAAAACTAACTAATATAGTTCTACAAATCAACTAAAAAACGATGGAAATAGAGCTTTCACAAAGATTCTATCCATTAATAGAGCGGAAATCATTCCTTAGAAAAGCATAGAGATTTATTCAATTATCAGTAAAATCACCACAGTCATCTATAACAACTGTAGCACTTAGCTTGCCAGATTGGCTACCTAAGCTTTCAACCTTCTTAACTACATCCATGCCACTAACTACACTACCAAAAACTACATGATAGCCATCAAGCCAATCACATTTAACTGTAGTAATAAAGAACTGTGACCCATTCGTATTAGGACCTGCATTTGCCATACTTAGAAGACCAGCCTTATCATGCTTTAAAGTAAAATTCTCATCATGAAACTTATTTCCATAAATTGAATAGCCTCCAGTTCCATTTTTGTTGGTGAAATCTCCTCCTTGAAGCATAAACTGAGGAATTACTCTATGAAACGGAGATCCCTTGTAAGTTGGAGCAGTTTTGTTACAGCATAACTGATAAAAATTTGCGGCCGTTTTTGGGGCAACATCGTTTCTCAACTCAAACACAATCGGCTCCTGTTCAACCTGTCCATTTATAGATATTTTAAAAAATACCTTCTGATTTTCCATGGGCAAAAATTTTAAAAATTTTAAAAAAGAATGAATTTACTTTTTATAATATTAACTAAATTAATTTTACAAAGCTGAGTATAAGAAGAATATTATTAATGTAATATTCGAGCTTTTATAAAAGTTGAAGCTAGGGGTCTTAGTTTTCAAATGATAGACTTATATATGATGAATATTTATCATTAAGACAGAATAACTCAAATTAGAAGAAACTTAGTAATTAGTTGATCAATTAACTAATAAGAATGGGTAATAGTAAATTTAAGAAAATATTATATCTACCTTTTTACTCGATACTGATGTTTCATAGCTATGAAACATTACTTTCAACAATGTCTATATGCTTATTATTTCAAATAATAGGCATTTTTTAATGTATACTGTCGTATATGCAATGAATTGAAGTGTGGAGACTCTCATGAGTTAGTTAGCTCCTCCCTTTAAAACATTCAACAAGAACCTATTTTAAAATTTAAAACTATTATTATTGGTCGGATTTTTGTTTGTTTCAGTCAGTATATTTAAATTTACTACCCATTATCCTTATGGAAAAATCTGATTTATGTAAACTTCCAGACCTTGACGAGGAAATCCTTATGAAAATCTTGAAGGAAAGATTTGAGAATGGAAGTATATACACCAGTAGTGGTCTTCAACTTCTTTCCATCAATCCCTATACAAATTTAGAAATATACAGCCCTCAATTCAAAGAGCTATACCAAGGAAAATTAGGATCAACATTAAAACCACAATCTCCTAATATAAATGAAGAAAATCATCATTCCGTCGATAGTTTGTTCATTGAAGAGAATAAAACTTGCACAAAAAGAAATTTCAATTTACAGCCCCATATTTATCTTCTTCTTGAAGAATGCTTGACAAATATTAGAGCCTATGGTACACATTCGATTATTATTTCTGGAGAGAGTGGATCAGGAAAGACAGAATGTGCTCGACATATCTTGGATTATTTGGGTATATCGATTATGGCTGATATTGACATAGTTATTGAAAGTATTGGGAATGCACGGACGGCTTACAATGATAATTCAAGTCGGTTTGGTAAATTAGTCAAATTAGATTCTGGGAAGATTGAGATTCAAACTTTTCTTCTCGAAAAAAGCAGAGTAACATCAATTAAAAATTCAAAAACTGAGGGAAACTTTCATATCTTCTATTATATTCTTTCAGGAAATGAACTTACGTTAAACAACGACTATATTTCATACAATCATTATGAACAAGACAGTGATTCCATTAGCAACAATTTAAAGACGGATTCTAAAGGCAGTCTACATCATCAAACATCCAGATATTATACAGAACAATATTTGAAACTTAAATCCGCATTTTCTAATTTAAAAATGAATTTTGGACAAATTGAAACAGTTCTTATTGCAATTCTGAATCTAGGTTCCATTAGTATTTTTGAGAATCATATTTCGGTACATCCCTCAGTTCTCAATGCGTTTGAGATTGATGAAGCTACACTGACTGATTATCTTCTCTTTAGGGAAATAAAGGTTAAAGATGAAATTATTCGAGTGAAGTTGACCAAAAGTGAATCTGTTGTTTATAGAGACTCCCTTGCAAAGCTAATATATTCCACTGTATTTGAATATATTCTTGAAAATTTAAACATGTATCTAAACAACTATTCTGAAGAGAAGCAAAGCTATGAGCTTGAAGTGCAGGCAATTTATCAGAGGCCTAATATTTCTCTAAATATTCTCGATATCTTTGGATTTGAAAATTTTGATCAGAATGGTTTGGATCAGTTTTGCATAAACTGGTGCAATGAAAAGATCTATGATGAGTTTGTTAATAGAACATTTAAGGAACAACAGCGGATTTTTGAAGAAGATGGTGTAGCTAATGATTCTCAATATGTTGCAGATAAAGGACTTTTTGGCTATAATACAGATGGCCTATCTTCTGTTAAATCTTCTATAATCCCTCTAATAGAGGAAAGAGGTGGAATTGTAGACCTAGTTTCAGAAGAGGCATTTTTAACAGGAAGTGTCGCAAATCTTTCAGTTAAAATATCAAAATTATTAGATGTTCCGGAAAAAGTATATAATAAAATGTTATTGACCCACTTTGCTGGTGAGGTAGAATATGACCTGGTAGATTTTATTGAGAAGAATTCTGAACGAACAAAGAATTTAAACACTTGTATATCAAACAAAATTCCAAATTACAAATTTTCCTTTCCTTGGAGTATTGCCAATATTTTGCTAACGACCACTCGTTCTTCAAATGTTGTTGTCAATTTTAGAAGCAATCTATTAAAACTATTTGATATTCTAAATAAAACAACTATCAAGTATGTCAAGTGTATCAAGCCAAACAATGGGCAATTGCCCATGGTCTTTGAAGAAGATGTTGTTCTACGGCAACTTACTGCTAACGGAATTTTACAATCTATTCAGCTAAGCAAGATAATGTATCCTTACTCGATGTATAAAGAGCAATTTCATCTTAGGTATCATTCTGTAATTGATGATATGGAGAAAATCGGAATCAAAACCGGCAAGAATAGATACTTCTTTAATAACTCAACTTTAAAATTTCTAGAAAACGAATTGCAAAAGTTAGAATTTAAGATTGAAAATGAAAATAGACGAATGCATGAGATTATACAATATGCTGTTAGTAAATTTAGCTGGAAAAGTAGAAAAGGCAGGATTAAATCAAATCCCGATGTTATTTCTGAGTCAGATTCTATTTGTGAATTGGATATCCATATAGATCATAGCTCTGGAACTGATCTACTACATTTGTCCGATAAAACTTGCACAATTGATTTTTCATCATACAAAAAAGACTCATCGAAAGCTGCTGGTAATTCTTCTGCACATTATAATGATGGTTCAATTGATATTGAATCACCATTCAGAAATACAAATCAAAAAATTGTTGATTATTACAATTTAGGATCTGATAAAAATTCGAATTCTGATTTAGTAAAACAATTAGAAAAATACAAATCTTTTTCTATAAGCTGCATGAAGTGTCAGGAAAGAGAGAAAAATCAGCCCGATGTTTCTGGTAACCTGCCCCAAAATATTGACCACTTCAAATCGTACACAAAATTACTTCATTCTCACAATATGTTACAACAAAAATATAAAATTCAAACGGAAAGACTTCGCCAAACTGAAAATAAACAGGGTAGGTCTCTTCAATTATCAGAAGACGAAGCATCAACAGATTCCATTGAATTGATCTCCAGTGCCAATATATTTCACTGTATCATCAATCTTTATTTAGATCACTATCCTAGTTATTTAAACCCAAAGTATAATTCATCAGATATTCCACGGGATGAAATAGTTTCTCTTGCGAATTGTATCGTCCACATTTCTGATAAACTGGGAATGGAATTATATTTGGAGAATATTCGGACAGTAGTCGATAATTTGTGGAATGGCATTACATCCAACTCTGTTAAAAATACAATTTGTAAGAATGGATTTGTATTGAGCAACCTTATAGAACTAAAAGCCATAATGATTCAACGTGCAAATACCGATAGTAGCCAATCAGATATTCCAGGCTTATTTGACGAATTAATTAACACAACATTTTTGACATTCTGCTCATCAATTAAGGAATTTATAAAGAGCTGTCTTCCTGATTCTATTTTGGAGCATCAAGAGATTAAGGAGCTGCGCACTAATACTGGAGTTGCTGCCGTAATAAAGGAGTCTTTGTTGAAGAATATTTTTGTAGGCTCCTCGATTAGGGATTTTGTCAAAAGATTGGAAAAGATTATGGATATTTGTACCTTTTATTATATTCCAGATAATTTTATAAGAGCTATACTTTCTTATGCCCTGAGTTATACTGACTGCATTGCATTTAACTCATTACTCATTAAGAAAAATTTCATGACTTTTAATAGATGTGCACAGATTTCATATAATTTAGGGGAGATAGGAAAATGTTGTTTTAGATTTGGATTTGTAGATTGGAATATCTCGTTAGCCCATATTACTGAGGCAGTGAAAATTTCAACAATAATTTCAGCAAAGTACAATCTTGACTTAATAGACGAGTGTTTTTATCTTAATGATGCACAAAAGTCTGCGGTGATTATGGTAACAGATAACAATGCTTTTATTAAGGAATTAAAATTATCTAGTGGCGATAATAATTATGAAAAATCTAATAATTCCCAAAACAAGTTTGTGAAATTAAATAGTTCTCTGCGAACTAACTTGAGTATCTCGGATAAATCGATGGAAAAGTTTATTGGAGAGCCAAATCCAACAATTCCTGAAGTTGATATTGCAAGAAATCACACAAAGTTTGTAAATCCAAAATACATCCCAAAAAATAGCATTAAAAGCATTTTAAAATCATTAAGTGAATAAAGTATTTCGTATTATTGCATACTACCTTCAATATTAGAAAATTCTTTGTATTCTATAATATTAAACAGAAAATTAAAGGACAAACCAGTATTTAAAGATGACATGTTATTAATTATACACTAGAAAGATTGATTGGTTAATTGATTTTTATGGAAATGATGAAAATACATCAAACACTGATGATTTTTCGGAAAAATTAATTCAGTATATTAAACATATAAATAGGGCATGTCTTTTAGAGTATCTTATAAAACATGCATATGCAGTAATTTAATGAAGGAAGAATTGGTTTGTTTGCACTTGGTCTACTATACACCAAGTAATTCTATAATGAAGCCATTTAATTTACATTAAAGGCTACTCAGACTTAACTTTTTTAGAATTATTCTAAGATTATTTTCTTACTCTATATTACTTAAATTTCTTTTATAATCTATTAGTAAAGTTGTGTTCCATTTGATTTTAGTCTTTCAAAGCTTTAAATCCTCCATTTCTAGTATTAATGCTATCCAATTCTCTAGATTTTTCCAGAACTATAACCTTTCTTCTATCATAGACTATTCACAAGTCTTTTAATCAATAGTATAGCATCATTATAATGTTTAGTTTGCAGCTTCTTCATGATTAAAACCTCTATTAAATCGCCAATATATGTTTTGCATTTGTAAGATATATTTATACGTATATAACCTATTATAGCTCAAGACTATCTTAAATATTTTATAGATGGCTTTACAATTAAAATTATGGCCCACCCTTAAATGGCTACTACTCTTGATGATCAGCTCCTCATCCTTGCCAATAGACTGGAAACTTCAAGCTATGATGAGGATAAACTTGAAACTATTCAGGAGATATATTCACATATACTAGAAGATCCAATAGCCGTAGGTACTTTTTGCCTTAAAGAGGTATTTAATAGTTTCTTTGAAATGGATGAGAGAGAATTTCAATTTAAAATTATAGAAATTGTTATGAATACCAATTTAAGATCAGAGTTTTCTGAAATTCTATTTCGAAATAAACAAAATTACAAAAGAATATTTCAACTAAAAAAAAATGAATCTATTAGATTAATAGAAGTGATGGATTTGACGAGGTTGATTATTGAAGAAATCACTGAGTTTAAATACCTCTCCCAAAAGAATCACCATTCCGTACACAATAGCGGAATGGAGCATATTTTAACTGGAAAATCAACATTAGAAGATGATGTAGTTGATTTTATCACGACTAATTATTTTGAAATGGAAGAAGACTCAAGTAAAAGAACATTACTTGAGTTGATAAACTGTAAATCAGTTAAAGATAGATTGTCTTTCGAAGGATTTTTCGAGAGAATTCTGTTGGAAAATACAAAGGATTTAACATTGTTGGAAAATCTTTTAAATGATAGTATAATCAATCAAAACTATTTTATTGAAAACAAAATGTATTATCGTCTACAGGGTAAAAATGTAAATTTATTTTGCTGGAGCATAGTTGAAATTTTATTAAATTTTGACAATATAAACATCAAAAATATTCAGAATATGTTCATTAGGCTATTGGGTCCAGCTGTGGAGCATAAAAAATATTATATTGTTTACAAGATTTGCAAAAATAATGGTAAAAATATTCGGATTGTTGTAGATAATTTTGTAAAATCAAATATCATTACTATTCAGGATATTGAAAACGATTATTATTGTGGTAGCTTGATAGAATTTTGGGGGAAGGTAGATTCTGTTGGAATGAACGATTATTATCAAGCATTTTGTGAACCAGAGTTTCCAGGAAATCAGCTAAATTTTAATAAAAACCTCCATAATATTAACAAATTGGGAGCTATCAGATTCTGTCTTGGATTTACACCAGATATAAATAATATTCCAAGCTGTTTTCCAGATTCAGTAAATCTAATTTTGTTTTTAATTTGTATTTCTAATGAAAATATTAAATTGGAGGAAATAGAGTATTATGAAGATTGGTTAACGTCTGTGAGTGAAACTGATATTGAGAAGCCGATTAGTTTACAAGAGGAGCTTAAAATACAACTCATTCGGTTTCTTTTAATTATTTACAACAAAATCATTGCCAATCAAAAGAATCTTTTAGATTTAATTGCACTCCGACGCATGCTTGTTGAAGAGAAGTCCTTTACAGACAACATTGATGAATTTTTAATAGAATACCTAGGAAAATACATCAGATATTTTGTAAATCTAAATGACCAAAAAAATAGTGTAGAATTTCTTGAACCTATCGAACTTAATGATTTAAAAACAGATGAAATAGTAGATACCCATCTATTGCTACCAAACTCAGAAATACAGCAGGTATCTCCAGAGAGTATTGATGAAGATCAAGGGATCTTCAATTTGTCAGATTTAGAAAAGATTAATAAAGGGTTTGAAAGAGTTTTCGGCTTTTTTAATAGAAATAAAAAGGATTCTGAACCAGAAACTTTTGATTTGTAGATTATAATGCCTATCTTATCATTCACAAGAGTTAAATAAAAATTGATTGTGTAAAACATGCATTTCATTGTAAAGGAGAGGGCTTTAAAGCTAGAAAATCATAGGCTAAACCAATTTCAACTAAATAATTAAATATTAACTCATAATTTATTTTCTCTCTAATCCGTCTGGATCAGACAAATTTGATTTAAAAGGCTTTTCAAACTGATGATTTTTAGGGGTATAAAAGCTCATTCTATTAAATGACTGTGGCAATATTGATTGATAATGATAAAAGCCATGGTTAAGAAACGAGGCTTGGTAATCGTAAAAGATATCTGGCTCTTTTTGTGCCTTTGCTGCAAAATTCGATGGAATTTCTGCAGAATATTCAAAACATTTTTCATTAGATTCGTCACAGAAGTATCCATACCCTATCGATTCATTTTTATGAACTGTATGGTCGAATAGCTTCAACCCAACAGTTTGCTGATTGGTTAGATCAGTGTACTTTCTATTCTCACAAAATTGTTTTCCATTAGCTTCCGAATATTTTTGGGATTTATAAAAACTTTGTCTATTATATTCAACTACAGAATTTCCAGGTTTATCCGGATAAAACTTTGCAGATGTATCTTGCTGGATTTTGGTTTCATGTGCAAGCTTCTTTATCTTAGCTCGCCTATTCTGAAACCAAATTTGCACCTGACGCTGAGACATTCCAAGCTCATTTGATAGGCGTAATCTAGTTGATTTGTCCGGTTTTAGAATAGTTTCTGCAATAGTTTCCAGAGTATTGAGTTGGGCTATAGTAGTCCTATGTCTTGTATTACGGCGAGACTCCTCCAACCTTGCAAACTGGTTTGAACTGCAGCTTTCTAAGTTTGAACTAAGCTTAAATGAATGAATCTTTAAGTTGGAATTCGGTATTGGGTCTATCCAATCTTTTGTACGGCTAATTCCAGATATAATACCCTGTTTTAGTCTTTTTTCTAAATTTGATACGTATTCTCCGGGATCATTAAACCCTTGAGAATTTGAAATTTGATATTCAGACAAGTTTTTCGAAAAGGAATTTAATTGATTTGAATTAAAATGATCTGCCGTTTCAAATAAAGGTTTTTTCTGGTCATTCGATTGATTGTATTTTGTGACGTCAGCGTAGATTGTTTCATCATTGGCAACTTTGTGCTCAATATCTGGCATGCTTAAAACAATTGTGCTGAAATTACGTAGATGACTATCATTTCCATTTCCAATCACTTTCCTTTTAAAACTCTTCGAGTTGCTTTTCGATCCATCCTTCAAAGGCTTTGAGTTTAATTTTGATTTATTAATATTTTCATTTTTAAAAACCATCCCCTCAACTGAATTGAATTTTTTTAATAAAAAATTTGATCCAACGTATGAAAATTTTTGTTTTAAAACGCATATTAAATAGTAATACGAAACATCTAATTGGTTAATGCAACTGATTTGTTGATATTCTAACAAATCTGATACACTCTGATCTAAATTAAAAATATTTTGTAAGAAAAATTCTAATTTAATAACTTTCCAAATATGGAAATAAGTAAAAATATTAAAGTTTTCTGGCATGAAATAGCAAATAAGAGAATCGTGCTATCATTAATTCGTGAAAAAGATGTACAAATTCGAAGAGCTAAAGTAAGATCGAAAATGGTATAACCAAGTGGTCCAAGTCATACAATATGTCTTTTTGATAATAGAAATACTTTTAGAAATGATTTAGTTAGCTATTCTTGAAGAAGCGTATCGATTGGGGAATTCAATAAAAATAATTTTGAATACCAATTAGATAAGCCTAAATGATCTATAATCAGGATTAGCTGAAGTTGAATGAATTTTTATTCATGGATATAATCTGTTTGGGTCTCTTGGGAAGAGTGAAAAATATCTGATATCATCAAAATTAAAATAAGACTTCATCACACGCTCAAGACCTATTCCACAACCGGCATGAGGTGGAACACCAAACTTAAATGGTTCTAAATAGTTTTGCAAAGAATCAACAGAAATTCCTTTTTCTACAATAGCTGCCCTCAATAAATTATAATCACTCTGTCTCTGAGCACCAGACAGAATTTCCTCACCGCGCATGATAAAATCATATGATCTAGTTTTTCCAGTGTCTTTACACACATAAGTATAAAATGGCCTAGCTTCCGCTGGATAGTCTTTTATTACAAAAAAATCAGTATCATAACTTTTCTTCATTAGCTCACCTAAAATTCTTTCATTTTCCCTATTAAAATCATCATTGTATCCAATGTCTATTCCCTCTTTCCTCAGCATATCAACAGCTTCGGAATGATCAATAATGCATGCTTCTCTTGAATATTTTAAATCCTCAAATGGCCGATATTCTCTAACAATTTCCACCTCATAGCTTCTTTCTGTTTTGATATGATCAAATATATGGATGAAAAGGGCATAAATGAATTTTATTGTATCAATGTAAGTGCCATCAACCTCCATCTCTAAATCCAAGCCCGTAAATTCGCTCAAATATCGATTGATATTCGAAACTTCTGCTCTATAAACATGTCCAATTTCGTAAACCCTCTTCAATCCACCAATAATGGCCATTTGCTTATATAGCTGAGGACTTTGAGCTAGGTAGGCTGTTTTATCAAAAAATGAAATACTGAATAGGTTTGCACCACCCTCTGATCCAGATTGAATGATCTTTGTTGTTTTAATTTCTATAAAATCATTTTTTCTTAAAAATTCTCTGAACGAAAACATCACACTATCCAGAACACGTACAATAGAAGCAGTAGATGGAATTCTCAAATCCAAAAACCTATTATCTAATCTTAGATTATATCCAACTTTCGAACGACTGTGCTCATCAGAGGAGTTTTTTCCACATTCAGAAGCATCCTTTAAAGAAAATGGTAAACTCTCCGTAACTGGTCCAAGAACACATATTTTTTCTGTATCCACTTCAATTTTTTGTTGAGTGCATTTTAAAACAGGTTTTGGAGCTATTTTTACAATACCCAGAACCTCCACAAAACTCTCCACAGAGATCTTTTTGTAGAATTGAAATGCTGTTGTGTCTTCTTCAGTTGGGTTTGTCTTTAATCTCACAACACATTGAATTGTCTCAAGCCTCTCTCTAATTGTAAAGAAAATTGCCTTGCTTAGAACTCTTACTGTATCTACAAAACCTCTAATTTTGATTCTTTTGCTTGCATCTACCTCCCTTAGTAACGAAATATTCCGAATCTCGGAAATGGTAAGTTTATCAAAATCTTTTTCCATGGCCAAAAAAAGAAAATATTTTTTTGAAGATTTTTTGCATTACTATTGATAACACAAGTGTATTGTGAGCAATATAACTAGTAAAACTGTGCTTTGTATTTATTAATATGCTTTTAAAATACAGTGTTAGTGTTTAATGGTCTGTGAATTAAGTAATTGGTCAAGCATGGCATGTTCTATTAATTTAAAACAGGCTTTATTAGAACTAAATTTTTTATTGATACTTCACAAAATAGATAAGCATATTTCATAAAAATCATATTCTTTATGAAATGTAGTTTGTTTTTTGATTTACTAACTCATACCTTACACCTAAATTTGTTTTTACAAAGTAAATATAGCCTATCAAATTCTATTGGTTATTGCTAAAACATCGGTTTCATATTTTTTCAGATAAATTTCTAAAAAAGAGTTTCACCATGGTATACGTTCTAGAAAAAAGTGGTACCAATAGGTGTGCCCTAGATGCTGCGAAAAATGAGGCATTTACACAAAAACCCTTTGCTGATCTAATATTTGATTCCCATTCTAAAGGACAAGACTATTTTATTGCCAGAGTTCACTGTAACCAAGAAGATACACAATCATATTATTGCTACGATGCCAAGCAACTCTGTAAATATGTTTTCGAAATGGTTATTTCCACAGATGGTCGTAAGATTAGAATTAAGAATTTTAAAGATCCTATTCACGGTAAAGATATCAGTGAAATCAATTTCTTTAAGCTGAGGTATGATAGTGAAACGCCACTGCGTGCAGAATATATTGGGAACCACATAAGTTTTTTAGAATCAAATGTATTCAGAAGCAAGCTATTTTTCCAAGAAGACGCTTTGGATGCTCTCAGTGTGAATTTCCAATTCAAGGCACCTGAAAAAAACCTGTACGTTCCGAAAAGAAGATTATCTCATATGTTAACTGTAATACTTATATTATTGATTATAGGGGCCCTTGGTATTTTTGGAGCAAGAGCTGGAAGACAGTTTTTTGGACAAGATATATACAAAACAATATTACAGTCCAATGGCAAGCAACTTCAAAAAACTATTTTAAATACAAATAAAATTTAATTATATTTAACACTTTGTACATATTCCTCATCAAAACATTAGATTTATTATAACCATCAACTATTGTAATAACATAAAATAATAAATTTTGAACTTAAAGAATAGGATAATTATGTGGCTTTTAATCTGAGCTGCTATTTATTTTTTATTCTCTGTTGAATCAGGCTTCCTATGGGATGTAGAAGAATTAGTTTGATAAAAAGTAGACGAAGACGAGCTTTCTTCAGCAAGCTTGGATTTCCAAGACTCACTATTCAATCCTTTTGGTCGAACATTGAGGTTTTGACAAGAATTAGTTTTATTGTTCGCTTGATGATGGGAATATTGATAAGAAGCTTCTCTAGGAGGCCTATAAAAATCCTCCTTCGACTTTTCAGTATGAGTCATTGGAGAACTAAATGCAATGTCTGAAAATGAAGGAGGTCTATAGACATTGTTCTCCTTAGCTTCTGCTTTAACAGATCCCCATTTTTCAGAACGCATATTTGTCTGTTTTATTGCAGTAGGTTTTCGAGCCAACTCCTTAGCTGTAATGGAAATCTTTTTCATTTCCTCTGCTGACAATGCAAAGTTGCTACCATTATAAATCAAGTCAGGCTCACTTTTTGAATACTTATCAATAAAAATGGTATTTTTGTCAATGGAACCTTGATTGTATTTCCAACTATTCCTTAATCTCTCCTCTTCCCTTCTTTCTTCCTCCTGCTGTCGTATTTTAGCTGCTTCTTCGATCCTTACCTGTTTTTCTTTTTCAATTTCTCGTTCCAGCTCACTCAGAAGATATTCAATATTTTCCATATTATTCTTAAGGATCTCCTGTTCGTTTTCTTGAATCTTCTTTCTCTCTAAAAAAGAAGTGTACAAATTTTTGTTCCTTTCTTTGGAGCTACAATCATACTTTATATTTCTGAAAACATCATAAATAGCCTTAAATTTCTTATATGGACGCGAAAATCTATTGCTAAATTCAACTTTGGGAGTTTCACTAATATTTGTTTTTGAAGCAGACATTAGAAAATCTTTCCCTGTTTTAAGGGATATTTCTTGAATTGAATTTCTCAGATCTTGATTTGTTAGCTCTAAATCCTCTGAAACTACAAGAGATTTACTCGAATATCTTTTGACTAAATTGAATATTTTGGTTGAGAAGCCCATAAAGTTGTATTTTCCAACCTTAATCCATCGTTTGAAATTGTCATCGTTCACAATTTCAAAACTAAAATTGTTCATCTTTAAAAAGATCAAAAATTTGATATCAAATTCAATAGATGAATTTTTAGAATAAATCAGCTTTTTCCATTCTGAGAGATTGCCATTACTTCTATATTCTCCCTCAAAAGAAAGTATTGGAATTTCTAAATCAACAATTGGAATTATTTTATGGCCACACATAACTGTTTTAAATATTTTTTGCTTTATCAGCCTTTCGGAATCACTAATGCTTTTCATATCTGCACATTCTCTGTAGAAAGAAATGTCCTCCAATCTTAATCCTGCAGATTTATCATACTTGGAGATAATATACAACATATTCAAAAAGATCTCCGGCTCATCTCCTACAAAATCTATCATTTTAGTAAAATATCCTAAGAGTATAGATGGGTGGATTTGAAACTTCCAACTTCGAGCCTGACTGATCAGCCCACCAACAAATTTCAAATTATTAAATGTTTCAAATTCTGTATCAAACTCAATTTTCAGAAACAACTCTGAAAGGAGAATAACAAAGGCTGAATTCTTTGTGGTTTCCGTAACCCTAGTAATGCAATCAACAAGTGTATAATAATTTTGCAGATAGTTTGCTTGACTGTCTCTGATATCAATAAGTTCTCTATTTAGAACTTCCATGATTAAGTCTGAATCTTTCATCTCAGCTAATTTGATGAGAAAAATATTGATACATTCCTCAGACTCCTTAAACAACCCTATAGTGCTTCTGTATTCCTCAACAAGTTTATTTGAATCGGTACAACTTTCAAGTACAAATTTATTAAGCATCTAAGAAAATCTGGGCAATTTTTTTAAGAAAAAGAAATCATTTTCGTTAAAAGAGAATCATTGGTAGAATCTGTTAAAAAAATTTTAGTGAGAATAACTTTCTATTTAAATAATCTACTCGTACCTCAAAATTGCTTGATTGATCAAATTCAATGGAGTACATATGCTATTCTTACATATCCACTGCAATACCAAGAATTAGCATTTATTAGTATACTTCTTTTAGTTTCATTCAATTTTAACCCTATTATGCTTGTTAATGACTTCTATAGAAATCTGTTAAGAGAATCTACTAGTTCTTTTATCTATGGAACAGCTTCTGCAGCAGTAAAGCAGTTTTTAAGCAATAGCAAATCCAATAGCAATTTGATTTATAATCAGTGCCGAGCCATTCAGGAAGGATTGGAGTATGCACAATATAATATGATTTACATGGCATGTGTGTATACCTGTCGATATTTTTCTGTAAGGAAATCAATCTCTAAATTTATCAGTATCTTCATAAGCTCATATCTAATTGGAGTACGTAACGGCATATCTTTTGGAATCAAAACTGGTATTTTTGCAATAGGTGCAACTCTGCTGTCTAGATTAAAAATATTCTAGGAAAAATCAAAAAAATTATTCAATTTAATTTTCAACAGTATAATACTGACTGAATAAAAAACCGTAAAGTCCCTTTACAAAAGAACTTAAAATATTTCTTGATATCGAAAATCTTAATATAGGTTAAAAACCTTTGTTATTCACGTAAAGCTACCTCTATATTGAAGTAAGACCATTCAGCTTGCTTTCAGAATATACTGATTTTCCATTGATATAAATAGGACTAAAATAATATAGGTTTTAAAGCATTTATTAGTGATTTTAGGATTAAATAATACTTAGGGCTGATATATCAGCGTGTAATTCAAATGTTCTAATGGCAATTAACTGATCTAAAATTTTTCAAATCACTGTTTTATTAACCATGCTATTCATGTTAGTTAATATCTTAGACTAGTTAACATTCACTCATAACAGATTCTCCATTATTTTCTATTTTTGTATATTATTTTGTGTTACTGAGAATTTTCATCCAAACAAAGTTACGCTTCTGTACAATAAGATCCAAATTGGCATTATAAATAAACACCACACATATCTTTGTAGCTACAATTTCCTTTACAACAGATATCACTCAGAATCATTAATTTAGCCACAACTCTAATACATGACCACTATATTTGATTAATATCGAATTATCACATCATTTTAATTAATATTGTTTTAAATAGTTACACACGTTATTTAGCAAATATTACAGGAACAATCACACCCTTCACCAAATGTGTTTCTGTGTGTAAAATACATTGTCACATAAGCATTCCCACTGAGCCCACTACCCAATACTGGTAAAAATAGATTTCTAATGTAAGTGGTAGGAATCTCCTTTATCATTGCACGTGTCAAGACGACTGTAATGGTATCATCGATATTAATGGTCTTAATAAATCTATCATTAAACTGATCACGGAAAATATTACAAGTTATAGTTAAATCCCCATTATAAGATCTATTGACAGTAACTCCTTCATTTCCAGTATCGAAAGTTGTCGAAGTTACAATGGGTGAATGGGTAAATACAGTCGAGGTATTTGGCTGGTATGAGATTTGATCATGATTTGATTCTAAAACCTCATTGATTGTAAATGGATGGGTTACCAGTCTTACAAAAATGTCCTGATACACTCCATTCCCAATATAGCTTCCCCACCCAGGATATGGGAATATGTGAAGAGCACGAGTATGTGGTGGAATAGGAACTTTAAGAGTTACAAGTTCCATTTTACAAGACTTCGTTGCTCTTGGAATCTCTATGGTAAATTCATTTCCGTAAATTAGATCATTATTGGAGACAATAAGATCATAGTAGCAAGAAGAAATTCTACTTGATGACATTTAAGGGGAAAATTTATAAAAGGAAAAAATAGTTTGGCCTTGGATGTCCAAATATGGAAAATTAGTAGTGAATATACAATTATTATTTTTTATCCAATTAATAAAAATATTCCTGTGTTTGTATGTGATAGCATAATCTTGATTGAAGTTATACATCGTTTCCCCTATATAAAATTGTTATTTGCCTCTTATAACTTATTAAAATTATAATCATCTACTGAATGTTAATGTGAATAGAGTTATAAACATCCACTAGACATAATTAAAACATCAGACACAAAGATTATTTATTAATCAAGTTTGCATAAATGATTATATTGATATGATAGCTGGCTTGTTTGGAATATTCAAAGTATCGAATATAGTCCTTGTATGCCATCAATTTAGGTTTTTGGATAAATAGAACTATCGATATTCAATAAATCTGTTTTTTACAAAATACACTCTAAAACGATCTACAATGGTACATCACAGCTTCAGATTACACCGAAGCATGATAACTCTTTCCACTTGGCATATAGTGGTAAATTTCCATTATCTAAGCACTAATATTTAACTTTTCCTTGGTACAGATATCCTTAGAAATAGTCCTTGTTCATATAATTTGTCAATAGATGGAAACTATTTGCATTTGGCCAAATAAATACTACTGCAGAATATCTGTCTTATAACAACACTAAATATAATTTGTCAGAAAGTGTTTATATTTATTTAACACCATTTGTAGCAGCTCATATGTTCATCATCTGTATACTCACGTTTAAATTTAACCTTTACAAGAGCATTTCCTGATAGGCAAGTGCCTATCTTAGGGGTAAACAGATTTGCTATGAATGTATTAGGTATAGATTTTATCATTGCTCGTGTTAAAATTATTCTGGTGTTACCATCCAAATTAATAATGCGATAAAACCTATCGTTAAACTGATCACGATAAATGTCGCATGTTATATCTAAATCACCATTTGCGGATGTTTGAATCTCTACACCCTCATCTGTAAATTCCCTATTGATACTTCCCATATTGAAATAATCAGCTCTCTGGAGAATATCATTGGGAGAATTGTTGAAAACAGATGGATAATTCTGCGCAAACGAAATTGTATTGCATGGAATTTTATATGAATTGGACTGAGCAACTTCTGCTACTGTCATTGGCTGTGTGACAACTCTGATAAAAATGTCTTGGTAAACACCATTGCCCATATAACTTCCCAATCCTGGATATGGAAATATATGAAATGCAGGTGTTTCCGGCTGGATTGGAATTTTTAAGGTAATAAATTCCATTTTTCCAAGATAGTTAATTCTTGGAATCTCCACAGTTAACTCAATCCCATAAACTAGATTATAATCTGAGACTAAAACATCAAAATAACAGGACGTAATTCTATTTGTTTTCATTAAGGGTGTATAAATCAAGATGTAAGAAGTAGAAATATTAACTGTAGTATCTGACAACTTCCTTTATTATTATGAAAATAATTTTACATCAGCAATCTTGAGTATTGCAAAATCAGTTTATTGGCTGCAATCAACACTCTTCCAATTAAGTATTAAAATTTCAATACTATAATAGATCTCACACTAATAAGAAGCCAACCTCACCGAATAAACCAAATTAACAACTTCTAGAGTATAATCCTTCAAATAAATGATTGATATATTAGCTCTTGTTATTGTCGTTAAAGTTATCTAAAGCGTTCCAGTAGATTTGGGTTATTTAATACTTCAGTTATTTCTAAATTAATGGTACCAATTGTTTTAAATGATGAACTATCCACTGCATACTCTTCAAGGTTATTTTCAAAGTCTATAAATGGATAGACAATAGATGTCTCATTTTCAATTCCATCTTCAATATCAAACTTTGGAGGAAATTTTTTATAAACATCCGTATTTGTTAGATTTAGATTGCTTTGTTCCCTTATTCTCTGCCTTTCACCTTCTCTGCTGAGAGTTTCAGTTAAAAGTTTAGTAGAGGTTTGGCCGAATGTAATGCTCTTGTGTTTTTCCACCCTCAAGTTGAACCTCTTAGCCAAATCCATTGGAATTGTACTTCCCGGTAACACCTTAAAAGAAAATTGACAGAACCTATTCAAAATTTCCACATCCAACCTGGAATTATCTAATGTAGACAGAAATTTGGCAAGTGTAGTAGTTCTCCTTGTTCTTTCCGATGAATCTGGCATATTCATAATATCTTTAATGTCCATAACAAACTCAGCATGCATGGGTTTAAATTATTATGAAATTTATAAAACAAGAATTTCTATGAATATTCAAAAATAATAAAGTAAAATCTATCAATGACCCTTTTAATTTAAATGGTTGCTTATTTGTGTTTATATAACCATAAAAAGCATCATCACAGAATTTAATGTATGAACAACGCTCTAATCTTTAGTGAAAATTATGCACCTCATGACTTGTGCCATAGAAAAGATCACTTCATTGAATGAATAGGTTCTAAAACTTTTATTTCCAACCATATTTTTAGAATAAAAAGATACTATCAGATATTCACTGGTTTTTTCACTCAAATTTCAGATTAATTATAAGAATCTTTTATAGCCTGGCCCATAAACCATACATTTTCAAGGCAGCGATGAAGTTTTCTAGATAATTTATTTTCCAATTCTATATTTTGCAAAAATTTTTAGGAAATTTTTTATTCCAAGCCCCAAATGAGTTGCAGAAAGTTCAGAGCACCAAGACATGGTTCATTACAATTTAGACCAAAAAGAAGATCCACCTCGGTTAGACCAAGTATTAAGAGTTTTCCAAAGGATGATTCCTCAGCTCCATGCCATCTTACAGCATTTTTGTCATACAAAGCTGGCATGACCCATGTGATCAGAACTAAAGAGTTCCGTGCTAAAAATAAGCTACAAACCAAAGAGGTTCTGGAAGCAGTTACTATTTTGGAGGCACCAGCAATGATTATTCATGGTATCGTTGGGTATCAACAATCTGTAAAGGGTCTTGTGAGAACCAAAACAATTATGGCTGAGCATCTGTCTGAAAACTTACTCAGAAGAATGTTTTCTAAGAAGTTTGTTCCTGGTATGAAGTATACTGATTTAAGGAAGAATGTGTCTTACTCTCAGGAGGATGTGGATGAGCTTAAGAAGACTTCCGATGTTGTTAGAGTTCTTGTTCATTCTCAGGTGTGCAAGATAAAGTCTATTCGCCAGAAGAAGGCGCATATTTCAGAAATTCAAATTAATGGAGGATCAGTTTCGGATAAGGTTGATTTTGCTCTTAGTAAGTTGGAGAAGGAAGTTAGAATTGAGGATGTATTCCAGAGGAACGAGCTAATTGATACCATTGGTGTTACCAAGGGTAAGGGTTTCCAGGGTACTGTGAAGAGATGGGGTACAACCATTCTTCCCAGAAAAACTAATAAGGGTATTAGAAAAGTAGCTTGTATTGGAGCTTGGCATCCATCTAGAGTAATGTATTCTGTTGCTAGGTGTGGTCAGATGGGTTATCATAGAAGAACACAACAGAATTTGGCAATATATGGAATTGGTGAGGGTACTAAGCCAGTTGTGACCGATTTTGATTTGACTGTTAAAACAATATCCCCTATGGGAGGATTTCCACATTATGGTGGTATCAGCAATGATTACATAATGATTAAGGGATGTGTAACAGGCCCAGTTAAGAGGGTTGTAACACTGAGAAAGTCCTTGGTGCCAAGAGAGCACAAAGAATATTCTATCAAATTCGTTGATACATCATCAAAGATTGGTAAAGGTAGATTCCAAACTAGTGAGGAAAAGAGAGCCTTCTATGGTATTTCTAAGCCAGAGGTAACAGGAGAGAATTAAATTAATTATTTCTTACTCTTTCACTACTACTCGCAAATTAATTGTTTTTGCTTTTTATTTTTTAATTGTTCAAGGTATAATGTAACAAGCCTTTCAGGCGCTGTTTTCTTATGGTGCTTGTACATTATTCTCATGCATCGAAAAAGAAGTTTTTTCAAATTTTTTCAAAAAAGTTTACTTAAAATCCATATAAGTATGGATCCAATATCTGAAGAGGACTCAAAATGGGAAGATGCTTCTGATGAGTATATTTTCACTGCAATTGATAATAAACTCTTAAAGTTAACCCAAATTGATCACCGAATACGCATGATGCACCAACTAATTGAAATTGTGAAAATATTATCAATGCCCGTAAAATATTCAATTTTGAATTTTGGAAATATTTTTGAAAAGCATCAGCAAATTGAGAGAAACTATAAGCAGATAGCAACCACAGATAATTTAATATTCCAGATGCTCCGGAATATGTATGCCACCGATAATGATACTATTGGTTCTAATGAAAATTTTAAATCAATTTTGGAACAGTTTGCACTTTTTATTAATTTAAATCTAAATAGTATACACTCAAGAGTATTTTTCGTGTTAGATACAGATATTTCTGCATTTGTTGAGTACAAACTAAACAAAATAGTCGAAAAGAAAGGAACTGTTGCGGGAAATGTTTTCTCAATTGATTTTTCAGGAAATATTGTTGATCAAACTCCTCATTTTTCAAAGAAAACAGTATATTACAAATATTTTGTAAAATACCTGAACATTATAGAGGATTTGGTAAAACCATCTATTTATAGTAACCAAACAACTAGACAAAATATGGATGTAAATGATCACGAAACAAATAAAATATCTCCAAAAGCTAATTGTACGTCAGGAAATATTGATCCTCAACATTTTGCGGCTTTAGATAGTAAACGCCTAACCAAGGTACCTACATCTTTAACAAAATTAAGATCGAATCCAATTTTCACTTGTGAATCTATATTACCCTACAATGAAATCATTTATCCAAAACGACCAGTAGCTGGATTTATCAAAGGCGAGCCTGTTTATAATAGAAATTTGATAAAGAAGTTAAAGACAGAAAGAGGTTGGCATTACAATGGTTTTAAGTTAAAGAGTGACGAAACAATTTGTAGGGAAAATTGTTTATATTTGGAAGACGATATAAATGGATACTCTTCCTTATCATATTCTGAAAACTTCAATTACAAGCATCCTCAAATAGATGTATATAAAAAACCTTTCAAAGTTCTTAAAAATAAGAAACTGTATGCTGAATTCCAGGTTGAGCCAATAAGATTGGGCAGTGTAACTGGATATCCTATGGAAGCCTTTCATGATAATTTTACACCTGATGATGGAGTTCGATTATATACGGACATACATAGAAGAATGTTGTCTGATCAAAGACTAGGATTGATGGATCTGAAAGAACCAAGACAAAGAAATAACATGAAAAGTATTGAAACTATTTCCAAAGCATGCTCCGATGACTCTGAAATCAAGGATTATAACCAATCAAATTCAATTTACAGACTTGATATCTGCTTTTCAGACTGTATTATAGGACTAAGACCCAAAGAGCAGATAATAAGTGGTTCCTTCGTTCGGAAATCGGATTGTTTTACAGTAAATATGATTTTACAAGAGTTCGAATATTTTGACCAGATCTTACAATTTAATCATCAATATGAAATGATGCAAGGGGAGTGGAGGATGTTTTTAAAGAAATTAAAGAAATACATTAAGATAAGAGAAAGGGTAGGAATATAAACACATATATAATCAACAACATAGTAAAACCATCGCTAACAATATAGTTCTTTTATTAGCTTTTCTTAGATACACATTCAAATTCTCTACTTAGGAGTGCATTGTTCAATATCGTGGCACTAATAAACTCTAAATATCCAAAATAACTTGCCACTGGCCTTATATTAGTTAGCTTTATTTAAAACCAAAAAATACTTCACCCTCTTTGTATTTTCATTATCTATAATCAATCCTCCTTCAAATTTTACTGATTTAGCAACACCTTTCAATATTTCAATCTCCTTTTTAGTACAATAAAATTGTATCACTGCGCTCTTCCTAATAACCCGATATAAGTCTTTGAAAAATTGTCTAATTCTTTTTCTGGGAATATGCTCTTTTCTATAGCTTTGGAATAGCCACTGAATAGCAGAAATAGATATTGCATAGTCGAAAGAATCGTCCTTAAATGGTAGCCCCATTCCAATATCCCCACAGACTAGGCCTATACAATTAGAAGAATCTTCATTTTTAATGGTACTTTTATTCAACTCATCAGGAACAGTATACCCTGATAAAATATTATCTGACATATTACAGTGGATTTCTGTATCGTTTTCATTCTGTTTAGAATGTATTGTTAACATACTTCTGCTTATATCCATTCCTAAATATTTGTGATTGTTCTCACTGATTATTTTACTGGAGATTCCACTTCCACAGCCTATATCTATAAAAATACTATTTTCATCAGGATTTATCAGTTCCATCGCTCTTTCGGCTAATTCTCTCTGTATTTTACAAATTCGACTGTTTCTATGATATTTTTCCGATTCTTTTTCATTGTAAAATAATTCAGCCGGTGCTGTTAATTCAGGAATAGTCATTTTTGGGGATAAAAACAATAGAAATTAAAACAAGTGTTATTAAACATAATATAAAATGAACTTCTACCAAATCTACTGATTAAATAATGAAACGTACTCAAGATTTCATTTCTACACACATTGTTATTTTATAATTTAGAGTGTTATTCGCTCTTGCATCTATATTAGGTTTGAACTATATATACCATATTAATTATCATATCATCAAGTTGAAATGGTTTAATTCCACACAAGTCAGGAATAAGTCCATAAAATGATATCAAGATAGTTCGATTAATATGTACCATCCATATATATTAACATCATAATAATAAAATCAATTTGTCTGAACGAAATCAACAGATTGTTTTGGAGGCAGTGTAAATAATAAGGAACCATTATTTAGAAGTACAAAGGATATAAGTTACCACTAAAAAGGAGTATTTGTAATTTTTTTGTTTATGTTCATTTGACATGAAAGTTAATACTTCTTAATCATTTTTATGAAATATTTGGTTTAAAAGGCTCCATTTCATAATGAACTAACAATATATAAAGATGCCTATTATTAGAATCATAGCCATTTAATAAAAGGTACCACCTCTTAAAGTATCTTGTTTCGGTTAGTTTTACTTATTTTGATACGGTAGTAAGTAGTTAATATAGTTCCTCCATCATCATTATTTTTTACTAAATATTTGTTTCTTATTTATACCCCAATATGTCCAATTCCAAAATAAACCTCGGAAATAATGATATAAATACAGAATACTCTTCTGATATTGATGAAGTGCTTTATTCTCGCCAACTATATGTGCTTGGCTATGATGCTATGAAACGTATGATGTCTAGTAAAATATTAATCATTGGCTTGGATGGATTAGGACAAGAGCTATGTAAGAATATTATTTTAGCTGGAGTGGAATCTGTTTATATTTATGATCCAGCGCTTGTGGCTGAAAATGATTATGGATCAGGGTTCTACCTTAAACAGGATAATGTAGGAAAGCGACGAGATGAGAGTGTTATAGAAAACTTAAAGAATATAAACAAATATGTGAAAGTGTCGATAGCCACAAAAAACCCCATTTCCAACATAAATCATAAAGGTTTTGAGTTGTGTGATACAAAAATAATGCTGGATGATATTATTAATATTGTGAAATCTCTTAATATTTCTGTTGTAATATCTGTAAATCAACTGCTGTCATTTAATATTTCTCTAAACAGTCATATTCGGTCTGTACAAAATTCGAATCAAAGTTATTTGAGCAGTTCTAAGTCTATGGCTTTTGCTCCAAAGTTTATAATGGCCAATTCCCGTGGGTTATTTGGTCAAATATTTTGTGATTTTAATATTCATTTATGCTTGGATAAAAATGGACAAGCTCCATCGGGTGGATTAATAAATGATATAAGTGAAAGTGGATTAGTAACACTGGCCGATGGAACAAGACACACTTTAGAAGAAGGGGATAAGGTGGTAATTAGAAATAGTAATAACAATCAGATAAATGATGAATTTTCTAAGGGTTGTGAGCAGAGTGAAATTAATCAATCCAAGGGTTTGGAAAATCATCAAAGTATTACGGCTACGTCTAAGCTAACTGTTATTTCCACACCTTCTCCCAATTCATTTGTTGTAGACAAATTCTCATATATTCCAAATGTGATTTATGAATTTGAACAGATAAAGGAACCGGTAGAGTTTAAATTTCAAAGTTTGGGAGACGCAATTGACAAACCAGAGAAAGTGTGTAAATACAATTTTACTAATGAAGAAATACTGCATGAGCTATTTACAGACTTGGAAAGGATTGATAAATTAAACGTTGATGATATGATAAGTAGTGATCCAAGAGATAAGCTCGTTAGAGAATTTGTAAAATCCAAAGGTACTCTTCTTTCTCCGATTTGTTCTGTTATTGGAGGTTTCGCAGCACAAGAGGCATTAAAAGCTGTTTCAGGGAAATTTACTCCATTGGATCAGTTTTATTATTTTCATGCAGATGGGTTGTTTCAGAATTATGATGAGGGTAATAATGCTATAAAGGATAGATATTCTGATTACATTACTATTCTAGGGTCTAGTAATTTCTCTAAAATCCAGAATGCTAATGTTTTTCTAGTTGGAGCTGGGGCCATTGGATGTGAGAATTTGAAGAATTTTGTTATGAGTGGTATTGGATTAACAGGAAAAATTTATGTAACCGATATGGATTCGATAGAACAGTCTAACTTAAACAGACAATTTCTTTTTAAGGAGGAAGATGTGGGTAAGATGAAATCAGAGGCAGCAAGTATGAATTGTAATAAGATGAATCCTGGTTATTTGGTGGAGCTAACCACCAAAGAAGACATAAGAACCACAGGTAACATCTGTTTCTTTACTCACCCTGTAGGATTGGATTCTGAATCTATATTTACCGATTATTTCTATTCTAATATCGATATTGTTTGTAATGCTTTAGACAATGTGAATGCTCGCAGCTATATGGATTCAAGATGTATAAATACACTTACTCCTATGATTGATGCAGGCACACTTGGGACTAGAGGGCATGTTCAGGTAATTGTACCATTTGCCACAGAGTGTTATTCTGCCACTAGTGATCCAGAAAGTGGATCAATTCCACTTTGTACAATTAAATCATATCCAAATTGCATAGAACATGTAATAGAATGGGCTACTGGTGAATTTGAAAGACTATTTACACAAGACAATGAAGATGGTGATCAAAATTGCACCAATGACGATAATTGTAAGGATATAAAGGACAATAAAGATACAAAATCTGTTAGTATTGGCACACTGTATACATTAGCGATTTGTCTCTTTAATGATTTCTATTATCACTCTATAATGAAGCTACTGGATACTTTCCCCCCTGATTCTAAATCTACGGAAGGGTTACCCTTTTGGAATCCTCCAAAGCGACTTCCTAATGGTATCAAGTTTGACTTAACTGATTCTATTCATAGGCTATTTATAGAAACTGTTGTAAGGCTATACTCAGAGAAATATGGAATAATCAATGATTGCGAGAGTAAAGCATTTGATTATGAAGATATTTGCTGTAAATATAGTGAATCAGAGCTTAATTCTGATACTATAGATGCTAATAATTTGAGTAATATAGCAATCATTGAAGATGTTTTGAAGCAATTAAACAGTTCCTGTGAGCCTCTTTCCATTAGCTTTGATAAGGATTCGTGGCATGCTGATTTTATTTATGCCGCTTCTAATTTACGTGCACGTGTTTATGGTATTAAGGAGTATAGTAAGCACCACATTATAGGAATTGCAGGTAGGATTATTCCAGCCATTGCCACCACTACTGCGATTGTAAGTGGGTTGTCTACAATTGAAATAATGAAATATATGATTCATCACGCGAGTGAAAATATAAACCCTAATGAATATTGTAGCAGTGATTCTGATGATAAGAGTAAAAATAATCCGATGGCTAACTCAAACTCAGATAATTTCTTAAATATGCGCAATTCTTTTTTAGATTTGGCTCATCCTATGCTAGCCACTATTGAACCAGTGCTCCCCAGGGCATATACCTATACAGTTAATAAAAGGAGAAAGATAGACTCTATTAACGTTATTGATGGCTTTGATGGAGATTTTACAGTGAAATATACCTGTTGGTCTAGAATTACTCTAAAAGACGCTCTTTTGAAAGATATTCTAAAAGAGGTGGAGGTTATCTTTGGTGATTCTCCATCTATGGTAAGCGTGAATAATAGGATTATTTACTGGAATATGAGTAAGAAATATGATGACAATTTGGATAAAAAAATAAGTGAAATTTTTGATGAGAAAAATAAGAAGTGGATTTTTTTAGATATTTTGACTGATGATGAACAAGATAGATGTGCAGTTGCCGTGGAAATAAATGAATAGATGACACTCGATGTTTTAGTCGAAATTGTTGAATCACATATATTAAATTAGATCAAGCTTATACAAAAGTTAATTTAATCTCTATCACTTGTTGAAATTCTTCCAGTAATTTACTACTTATTTTGAAGAAATATTAAGTTTCTCATATCCGAAGTCCATAAGAAATTTTATACAATAATCTTGAGAATTAATTGTTGTCCCAAATGTTATTTCTTCAGAAAATTAATTTTGTTGGTGATCTTCTTCAAAGTTATCTCTGTGAAAATCTAAAAAACTTCGATCGATTTGCTCTTTACCTTGAAACTTACTGTCATTATTACGTTCATTTGGAAACGGGCCTATATTATTTTGTGTGTGTAAGAACAAATTATTACCCTCAGTTTGAAAGCCTCTGGAATAAGAAAAATTTCCTTGGGTTTTTTGATTTTCTGAATCGCCTATTATTTCATATTTCTTAAATATTTGATGATGAGAAGCAGACTGTGTGAAATTTCTCGTAATGTTTGTGTCTTTGGGGACAAATTCTGGAAGCTTTCTGAGCAAATCAAGATCATGCTTTACAATATTAGTATACTGCTCATTTGAGATATTTTTTATACCTTCATCATCTAGTAAACCATTCATGGTATGTGTAATATTATTTTTACTGGAAATATTTTTGTCCAGTTGAATAAAGTATCTTTCAACAATTTTGTCCAGCTCGGAATTTGAAATGTCTTTCTTTTTTATTTTATTAATTTTATTGACAATTTTTTTAATCTGTTTCACTCTGGCCTCCTCTTTTAGAATAGCTAATCTAGTGGTGTGGGTGTAAACAATTGTGGAGTCCTTCAACATCCCTAGCAAGTTTAAATTTCCTGCATCCTTTAGATATTCTTTTAAACACTTTTGTGATTCAAGGAAGCACTTTCTATATTTTTCAATATTATTTGTAGCATTCGGAGACGACATTTAAGGGCTCTAATTAAAATATCTCCAATATTATTTTGAATAGTTGAATAAGGTAATATCTACCTGAGAAGCATTCAAGGACAAAAGTCACAGTGAGTTATTGTCAATACTAAATACCTATTTTCTGGATTTCAACCCTATCATGCAATCGATCTGTCTTTGTTATAAAGATTTCAATAAATTAATTATGGAACATATACTTTAGGATATCCAAATATTGCATCCAGCAACTAGTTATTGTTCAAGACATCTGTCTTAAATAATCACTAGTTTTTGATATAAACAGACATTTGGATTGAAACAAACCATCTATGTTCAGAAATTAGTCAGTTTTTTGTTAATTACTGTAAAAGAACAAACAAATATACATAATGGAATACCGCTATATCAATAATCGATTTTTTAAACACAGATTTATGAAGCTTACAAAAATTTATTTAATAATTTGGAAAATTTTACCCACAATGCCAAAATTTGGTGATTCAATTGATGCATATAAAAACTACGATATAAAGATGAAAATTGTTACTCTATTGATTGACGGTAATTTTAAGGATGCTATGGCTCAGGCCATTTCTATTTTTGAAACTGATCCAAATTATTGTACTTTAGTAAATTACTTTGAATCAAACCCAAAACATTTAATTCAAAATTTAAAAGATTCTAAGGAAATTGACAAGGTACTTTTATTTTATTTAATAAAAGAACACAGAATATCTAAAATGGATATTGAATATTTACTAGACCGATTGGTAGGTATTGACTTTTTAACCAAGGTAATTAGAATCAAAGCCAAGCTTAATACAAAGAAATTGAACAATGTGGAGCTAGAATCCCTTCTTCTCGACATTGACGATTTCTCAATCTATCAATATGCATTAGACAACAATATTGAATTAAAGTTTTTGAATACTGCTAACTTCAAATGGTACAGCATTATTAGGTCACGTGATATTGCGATCTCTAACGATTTTATTGTAAATTTGACAAATTTTACTGAAATCCATAAGTTGATTAAATTGACAGATATGAGGTATCATCCCGATAAAACTTACGATGTTCTTATAAAATATTTACGTAATGAGCTGACGGGTGATATGATTCCCCAATGCATTGAATTATACAGAAGAGAGAAATCGCTTTTAAGTTTAAAGCTACTGCTAGCATTATTAATTTCATCTAAAAAGCAAAGCAATATATTACTTGCAATGTATATCACATACAGATATGACAGATCAGAGTCATATGAGCCTAGTATAGTTCACGTGTTTTGTAATAGATACTTCCTTCTATTAAAAAATATCAGGGATCTTTTTTACTCAATGGAGATCAAAACCATTCAAAGATACAATATGGCCTATATTTGGATAGACCCATCTATTTGTTCTGATAAATCTCACATTGTTCATGATCTTCAATTTTCGCACTCGGCAGACATTGAATTGCTGACTGAAAATGTCTTTGATTTCGTAGAATCAAATAGAATAGCATTTGCCGGATCTACAATCAAGACTATTTGTAACTTGAAAAGTAATGTTGCAGTCAAAGAATTTTATGAAAGGAAATTCATTTCTACAGAAAGTAATACAATGTTTTCAAATCTTTTGGGTGAGTCTTGTGCGTTTTTCTTCAACAAAATTACAAAGGAGCATTCTCTGTCCAATGGAGGATGTATTTCCACAATTTTTGAAAAACCTACTACTGTTTCCCTGGAAGCTTTATTTAAAAACGATTATTCCATTAAAGTGAGTGAAGAGTTTATCAGATATTTCATAGAAGCATATTCTGACATCAAATAAATTATTGTTAAACTTAGAATTTGATTTCTTTTGTTTTCATACTTTCATATAGCTCTATAATCATTATTCCTTATGATTAATATTTGTGGTTATTTTAGATACTAGGCCCTTTATAGCTGATTTCATAAGTGGTAATTAAAAACGAATCTCCCAACAGTTTTCACAATTCTATACAAATTTTTAGGAGCTCAGCAAAAATATTTTCTAATTATGTCTGCCAAACTATACAAAATGGATAAGTTAATTGTTATTTATTTGCAAAGTTTAAACAAATCTAGTGGCAAGCTTACTTTTGTACAAAACATATGATTTTTGTCCGAGAAAAAGTAATTTTACCGGTTTTTGGCTTAATTTAATCAATGTTTTATCATCAGATCAATTATTTTCACCTTAATTTTGGATAATACTTGGACAAATTGAGATTTGTAAATATTTATGGTTATTATGTGAAATATGGAAACTGTGCAATATTTTAATTAATATATGACATGACTAGATATTGTACAGAGTGAATGAGAAAGACTTTCTCTATTTCTAATGTATTTAATATTACTTTTTGAAAATATTTTTTTAAAATTTTTATCCCCAATGTCGATCACTGCTCCGGTTTCAACAGTAAGGAAACAAGAATATGAATCTAAAATAAACCATTTAAAGTCTACTCAGGAATTGGAGTTTGCTAATAGAATTGTTAAAAATCTACAGCATCAGAATATGGTTACAGAGAAAATTATAAAGGATGTGAAGCAGAATTTGAAGGATGGGGAGGCCAAAAAAAATGATTCGAATTCATACTATTGCCCAGCCGAGCCAAATTTCTACGTGGCAATTTTAATAAGATCTCTTAATGGGGTTCCACCAAAAGCAAAAAAAAATCTTCAACTTTTAAGATTATCAAAGATAAATCAGTGTGTCATTGTTAGAAATAACGCTTGTATGAAGAATATGTTATATGGTGCAAAGGATTATATTGCCTATGGTCAAATATCCTACGAATTACTTAGAAAGTTGGTCTACACTAGAGGAGCAGGTAAGTTGAATTTTTCAAGGGTAAAATTGACCAACGAGAATATTGAGGATGCGTTTGGTGGAAAGTACAGATGTATTGAGGAGTTATTGGATGTTATTTTTAATGGTAGGGAGGATATCAAGAGTGTTGCGAATTTCCTAGTACCAATGAATCTTAATTCTCCTCTCAAAGGGTTTAAAGGTAGAAAAGCAAAGAGCTTCATTCAGGGGGGTGCTGTCAATAACCATGGTGAACTTTTGGGTGAATTGCTTGAGCGAATGATTTAAATAAATTTTATTTAAATAATGTAGTTGTTTTATAATCCTATTCTGGCTGGAATATTAAACAAAAAGAATTGTCAATTTGTGAGATAATAACAGTCATATTGCTGTGCTTTTGCTCCTTATATTGAATAAAAAGTGAGCTTTTTTAGCCTTTGATTTGTAATTGCCCAATTTAGATGGTAGTAGTACAATGATTTGCTAATATTCATCTGAGAATTAAAGTTTTAAGGTTCGCTTTAACAACAAAAATATCTGAATGTTTTGCATGAACTCCAAACGGTTAGAATGAAAATAATCCTGCATACATTGATGTTAACAATTGTATCAATATTCAAGTTACTAAACTAAAGTAATTTAGAAAATGGATTATAGCCTTTGAACCATCTTAGATTATTCATACTATCGATGATACTGGTGTATTATTTAATTTGTTCAAATGGCCTATAATAATCTTACAACATTTCAAGTTTGTATTATGGAAGTTTGATCAGCAAGAGAGATACCCATTCCATTTCTGAAATAATCGAGGTTCTTAGTCTATTCTATTAAATTTACTTATTTGCAAAGCTAAGTCAAAGGCTTATGGATTTTGTAGGCATTAATATAAAACAAATAAGTCATTTCTATTTTTTAACTTCAAAAAGTACTAATTATAAATATTTCATCAATGCAATCGTCTATATACAACTATAGGAGATTATACATGATCATTCTGCATGTTTGGTTGATCACGAAATATAATTACATCTTTTGATAATATGTACAGTGGCTAAAAAACCAATATGATTATAACACTACACGGCCATTGAATTAAAAAACAAAGAAGAAAATAAAACTATGCGCCAACCGGGAATCGAACCCGGGCCTGCAGCTTGGAAGGCTATTATCATACCATTAGAACATTAGCGCTCAGTCTGTCATAACTTTAAATACTTAAAGCTTATAAAACATTCATGGCAATACACAGCGAAATACTTGGTAGCTATTAATGAAAATGCATATCCATATAATTATGAAGATGAGCTAATGAAAAATTATTAGAATATTTTATTATAAATGCTTCTTTCTTCATCTTTTTTAATGAGAAATTAATACAACACTAATTGCTTCAGTTGATTATTGTTGTGTAAGTAAAGGGATTCTTAAGAATATCAGTGTAGTTTAGCACATCATAACAATCGACTGTTGAATTAAGTAGATTTATTTTAGAAGTCTATTAACTCTGTAAATTATTAGTAGAAATTGGCGATGCATTATTATCAAATATTCATCACAATACCACCAATATACGATATAAAGCCTTATTGCTTATGTGCTTTAGCCATGTGGTATTTCAAACCGTTAGAATTGCGATATGCTTTTTTACAATTATTAACAGTACAAATAAATGGCTTGTATGCATTCTCTTTTTCCTTCGAGTGCCCATGGACAATGTGATATTTCAATCCATGAGAACTTGTGTATGATTTGTTACAACCTGCTTTGGGACATACATGCTTCCGATCAACATTGCTGGAAATAATATCCGCATTCTCAAACTGTTGTATTTCGTTGGACTCAGCATTACTCAAATCGTTCATAAACTCATCAAAATTAAAACGAACCTCCTTGGCATTTATAGTCTGACCTTGAATGGTTTCCTCCTCAAGGCTAAACAGCGCATCCCGAAGGGATCGGTCTAATGATGAGAGCAAATGCGCATTTTCGTCGAACTGTTTTTTCCTTGCCTCATGTGTATCTTTTAAGCTATCCAATAATGATTCGTAGCTATAAAAATTCTGGTCAGCCATTTTGTGGGACAAAAAATTAATATTTATAGTTTTTTTTTAATTAGCCAAAGGAGTAATTTTTTGGAATGAATAGTTATAAAAGTCAAGTAAAAAATTCTAACGGTTTAAAAATATACCCAGAAATGGCAAGCCGATGCATTTGTAATCTTTAAAAAAAGCACATTGACGTAAAGTTGATATTTCTCTAAAAATGTCAAATAAAAATGAAGAAATTGATTACGTAGGTTTCACATCAAAATAAACCTGGTAATTTTTTCTTTAACTCATTATATGTTGTGAATAATATGCTAGTAGTAAATAAATTTGTCAATGTGTATTGCCATTTCAGGAATATTGATATTTTAATTTACAAGTTTCATGGATAGACTCAAAATAGATCTTAGTGAACTTTTAGAATAAATTCTGGAAGTATATTTAAGAAAAATCAAAAAGGTTGGATATCTCAAAGTTATTTGCATGCTCATATACTTAATTATACAAATTTGAATTTTGCTATTGAGTGTTTGATATTGGAAATAAAATTGTAAGTAATAGATGTGATAAATTAAAAATAAGTCTCTATCTGAAATAGGCTCCTTGTATAAAAATATCTATATAGATTGAAAAACATTGTTTCTCGAATATCAAAAAAATACTTTTACCAATCAAAAACTAATTAGAATATAATGCAAGCTAATGTTCTGCTATAATATCTATTGGAAAAGGCTTTCAATTTAAAGGTATTATTAATTCGACTGGTTAAGCTAGTACTAAAAAACCTATAGAAATACTGTTTTGATTTCTCAAATTAAAATTTTTGATATATAGTTCTATTCAAATAAATCAGACAAACCCAAAAGAATGGAGTTTTTCGGATTGGAAAAGGTGAAATATTATTGCTTCAAGTTTGTGATATCAGTTGGACTAAATAAACTTATTTCCGAGTATTAATGAAATAAGTTTATTTAGTCAATTCTAGTTTTTTACATAAAAAATAAAGAAACAGTATCAATAAACATAACGCACAAATATATTGTTGGATGGCTGTACTAACAAAGTTTAAAGGATTGAACTGCGAAATTTCTGTTAATAATAAATAGTTTTGGTGCATATTGATTAATCATACACTTAAAATATTAAATATAGCATACTCAAGGGAGCCCAATAAATAACTAACTTTTTGTTACTAGATAATCAAGGATAGAGATCAATAGGCTTCCAGGTCAATATGAAACAATTAACCGATATATCCTTTAAAAATCTATTAGGAAAAGAGCTGCTAAATTTGAATTGATCAAATAAAGTAATTAACTAATTTAACATATTCGATAGGAATTACACAGATCTGTCTGGAACACTTAAACCAATATCAATGAAAAATTCGGCTCACATTTATATTTGAAGAGATATCGATACCCCTTAAAATAAAAAGTAGTTTTAATTGATCTATGCCGGATTGGTCCATTTCTATTGATAAACCCCTTTAAATTTTTATTTTAAAAAAACCTTAAGATTCAGCAGCTATGAAATCTTCTAATAAGAACAGTGACTCAGATATTAATTCTCTAGATTCTGAAATCAATTCTTTAATGGACTGTCAAACAGAGAGTATTAAGTTAAAGCAGAATAGCACTCTTTCTGATAAATCAAATAATAATTTACAAAATATATCCCTGGAAGTTGATGGAAGTATGCAGAGCAATGAAACTGTAGGATTATGTACAGATAAAGGATCGATTATAGCCACTGAATCCAAATCCATTGCAGAGTCTTCATCTCAACCAGAAGAGCAAAACGAAATAGTTCGGAAAATGACGGAAATGAGGATTAACAACCCTAATTCAAATAGTCATTCAGTTGATGATGTCGAATATGTTGAAAATGTATCCATAGGACATTATAGAATCATCAAAGTTTTGGGGAAAGGTTCTAGTGCAAAAGTTGTTTTGGCTGTCGATCCAGAGTCTGGAGAAAGTGTAGCCATAAAAATAATCGATAGAGATTCAAATATGATTTCAGAAAAACGGATTTTTAGAGAAATACTGATTTCGTCATTGTTAAATCACCCACATATTGTAAAATTATTGGATTTTATGTTTACTTCCACCCATTTCTTTGTTGTGTTTGAGTATGTTAGTGGTAGGCAGCTATATGATGTGGTTATTAAAAGTTCCAAAATTTGTGAAAATGATGCCAGAAGATATTTCAGACAAATTGTTTCTGCTATTGATTATATTCACAGGAATTCCATTGTACACAGAGATTTGAAAATTGAAAATATTCTGGTTGATCAAGATGACAATATTCGTATAATAGATTTTGGGCTATCTAATTTTTATGATAACAAGACATTATTATCTACATTTTGTGGAAGTTTATATTTTGCAGCACCAGAGTTACTAATGGGCCAGAGATATTGTGGCCCTGAAATTGACATTTGGAGCCTGGGGGTTGTCTTATATGTCATGCTATGTGGGCGTGTTCCCTTTGATGATGAAAGTATCCACGCTCTTCAGAATAAAATCAAAGCCTGCGAATTTGATTTTTTAAGGTCGATTTCCAACGACTCTAAAGATTTGATATTAAATATGATTATGGCCAATTCTGCCGGTAGATATGGCATAGAACAGATCAAATCATCGGTATGGATAAATAAAGGTTATGAATCGAAAATTAGTAATTATATGAGCACAAGATATCCGCTAAAAAGCACAAACAAAACTATTTTGACTGCTCTTTCCATAGTCACATCTTTTCAGTTTTCAAATGTCCAGGATGAGTTGGATACGTTCGTTCAAATTTGTAGAAATGGAAACGGATCTTTAGAGCAAATTTATTGGTCCAAAAAGCCCACTGTGTCACTGTATTACCTGATGCTCGAAAGAACTAATGATTGTGGGAAACGAGCAATCAAAAAGCAAAATGCTGAAATAAGCGCTATGAAAGAAACTGAGGTTACAAGCAAGCAACTTCCGAATATTTTACAGAATTTTGTTAATTTTATCTTGGCCGAAGAGTCTGAAAATCCATACTCCAGATACTTTACTAAAAGTATCTTTAAGACAAACTCTACAATGAATTCTCCAAAATCCATCTCTTCCACCCATATTGGTAATGGTTCATCGTTTCCAAATGTTAGAAAATCCTATCTAAAAGGCTTTTTTAAGGGAATCAAGGTAAAGAACATTAGTAACTCCAACTCCCTTAAGAAGATGATACTGGATATTTTCTTGAAGCAGAATATCATTTACGAAGCCAACGAAAAGAGTTATTTTTGTAGCTATTTTCATGAAAATGAAGAATGTTATTTTAAACTAACCATGTATTATAATATAATACTTACAGAACATTATTTGGTTCTAAATTGTCTCAATAGTAAAAGAGTAGCTTTTAGAGCAGTTTATGACATTATTAACGATTCTTTGAAAATGAGAGACAAAATAAAATAAAAATATTTGATTTAAAGCAATTCATTTTTCGAAAGTTTCTTGAGCATTCAGCCACTATTTCAAAGTCAAACTAGTCCAAAAAGTATTCGATGTTGTCATGTAAATTGGTAGTACCTCACTAATTAACCAGTCTCATATCGACAAATTCGGTAACATAGGTTTAATATCGGCTTATAACTAAATATAAAAGCATGAAACTTAATTTCTAATACCTAGGCTTAGATAGTAAGTCATTATCAGAATTTTTAAAAATTTTCTTTTCTGCCCCAAGCTGGGTTTTTCCCACCGAACTTTTGTATCTGTGATTCATGCCCCAGCGATATTTTACCAAAAGTTTTGCTTTATAGTAGTGTTTGATTAGAAATTTGGTTTAATAGAGTATGATCAGCACTATAATGTTCCTAATGTCTGTTCCTGCTTAACACACTTTTTTCACAATAGAATTTTTTTACAAATTTTTAATTGTTACTCCTTCTTGCTTTGCTTCCATACAAAACGGATGTGGATATTAACGATATGTTTTCTGGACTAGGCTCTTAATTTTCAATATCTGTAAAACAACTCGATTTTGGGTATTGAAGATCATCGGAGTTTTTTTAAAAATCCTCAACCAAATGATAAATTTTTAAGACCGATCAATAAAATAAAGCACAATATTTAAGAAGGTGTTCCTTGAATGGAAGTATAATTATACAAATTGATCCGTGCTATTTTAAATATGAATTCAACACTGATATTTATGATAATATTGGGATTATAAGGTAGCCGGTAATTACTCTGTATCATTAATCAATTACATAACCACAACATTCATTATGATGATGCCTAAAATTTAGAACATTATTGGCTCCAAAACATTTTTATTTGTCATAGCGTATGTTTATTCATTTTGAAACATTTTGTTTTATTTTGTTTAAAATTAAATGGATTGGGTTTTTTAAAAAGAATGAATAGGAAACTGCTATTTTCCGTTGTTGTATCTCTGTGTAAAAATTCAGAATTGGAAAAAGTAGACACTGCAGTATCAAATGAAGAGCCATCCATAGAGAATAAACTTTCTCAAAATATGCTTAAGTACACAAATGATTTTAGAGTAAAAAATAATATGGAAGCTCTTGTGGAAAATGAGGCTCTTGTAGCCGTGGCTAAAAGACAGGTAAAATACATGTGTGAAATCAAGGCGCTTACACATCGATCCAAGGATGACAAATCATTAAAGATTCGATTGAAGAAGGAAAATTTCTTTGGTATAAATATTGGGGAAAACATTGCAAAGCAACAGGGAAGCGATTATGAGGAAGTTGCAAAAATGTGGATAAAAAGTGAGGAGCACAAGAAGAATATTTTGGGAGATTTTACTTTTACAGGAGTATATACCTGCAGAGATAGCCAATATAATAGATATTGGATTCAAGTATTTAGCAAAGGCATTAGTAACAAGCAACTGCCAAACTATCAAGATTATCGAATGCTTAATAAATATATTGATGATGGATATTCTCCACAGATGGAAAATGATAAATATGTCATACTGTTGAAACCAACGGACAGCGAACAAGATGGAGATCAAAAGGATATGGGTGGAGACAATATTAAATCTAGCAGTAATGATAGACCTAATAAATCGAAAAGGACTACCTCAGTATTAGACATTTCCGATAGAAAAAGAAAGGATTTTGGGTATGGAATAATTGACCAAGGTCAATCGGAATGCACAGATTCGAGACATTGTCAGCCTGGTGAAATGATTCGTCCACAAGTTTTCAATATAGATAATGGGTATCCTGTAAGAAATAGTAAAAGCCCGATGAAGGAGTTACATGGGAATACAGTTTCCAATGAACATATGATAAACAATATTGGAAGCATTTCTCCCAATATTCCTACATTTCAGCTTCCCCCAAATATTGCATCACCCGAAACACTCGGAACTATCAGAATGGAAACGATTGGAACTACATCATCTGTTCCATCCAAATTATCGACAGATAGCAAAATGTCAACCAATGGAAATATTGTAGATGAAGTGAAGAAACTTATTCCAAAAATGTTAAAAGATTTTAAGGATGAAATAATTTCAGAAATTAAAAATACCCCAAAGGATAAAACTAACAATGAAGAATCTAAAAAACCACTAGCCAACTCCACAAGGAGTATTAGCACAAATAATAATGCCTCATCTTATAGTATAAATCTCTCTAGGACTCAAGTTCAGTCAGAAAATCAACAGACAAGTCCACAATCCTCTACTAAACCAGTAAAAATATCATACAGTCACACTTCTACGCCCATATCAGTTGACAATTACTCTACAATAAACACTGCAATTGATGAAACCCTAAACAGAACAATATCAGATAAGAATCAACGCTCTAATAGATTAAATCATACGCCAAATAGTAGTAAAGGTAATATGGAGGAAAAAAATGAAAGTAAACAAGGAAAACCTATGAAGCCCTCTTCAGAGAGAGTTCCCAAAACAAAGAAAATCAAATCCAACCAAAATGATTCGAATGTTAGTAAAAGTGACATTAAAAATATTGTAAAAGAAGTATTGGCAGAAAATGATTTCAAATTGAAAATGATGGGAGAAAACTCGTCAGAGAAGATAAATTCATCAAAAGACAAAGTTGATTCGGTTGAAATTGGTAAGCCATACAGTTATAAGTAAGCCCAAATCCACAGTTATTTTTCATTAACTATCAAGTCGCTAATATTGGTTTTTGATAATGTAATGATATATATTTAGTACTGCTGATAGAACTTATTTATCAACTCATTGAAGGCTTTGTTATTCCTAAGATTATTTTGTTTCGAACCATATTATATCTGGGAATCTAGGCCGATGCCAGTTGAAATTTCATGTAAAATTAATAAGATGATCTTCCTTCCAATCCATAACCTAAATTAGAATATGTGTAGGCTATATTAATAAATTTTAATTTCAAATTATTTGTAATAAAATTGCTTCTAAAATATCGATACAACTATATATACAAAATAATTACCTTCTTTTTGTCTAGAACCATTATACTATCAGTGTTAAGGATCTTGCAAATTAATCGTTCTTGATTTATTAGTTAATGTTATTTTCATAAAAATGTATTAAGGGGTTGGCTGAAATCATGTATAAAAATAGACTTTCTTCGCATTTAACAGGATTACCCAACTATGATCTATGCTTCAAACAACTTCCACGATGAGTAGCATCCATATCCTATCGTAATGAACAAATCAAAAAAAATTAAACAATATGTGAATCAACTAAACACTTGATTTATTCGAAATTTATTTTCCAATGGGAAGTAGATCAACCTCTTTGAGAATATCATGCAATGTCATTACAAATGTATTCTTTCGTTGATCAATAACCTCTAGCTCCTGATATTCCATATTGAACTCTATAACCACAGTTACTTCAATATTATCCTTCCCTGAAATAGCAATTTGATCGAAATATGGTGCCCCTTTAAACATTGCAGCATGTCTCTTCACAAATGAGCCTAGAGTCTTTCTCAAAATTGGACTCTTTTGTTTAAACTCTGCTGAGTTAAAAACAAACGCATACCTTTCATCAGAGGATGTACTAGCTCTCAAATTCGATATTGGCTTGTTGTATAGATCATTATTTGCCCAAGAAACAATAACATTGTCCCTTAAGAAAACAGATGCTAGTAATTTGATCTCCTTGACTTTATACTTCTTTCCATCTATAAGAATTGTATCGTTCACCTCAAATGGCCTAAGGATGAATACGAAGGCTAAAGAATCACTAAACTTCTTAAATGTATCCGAAAAACAGTAACTTCCAGAAAGAAGAGTTCCGCCATAAAATGCTCCACTACTTGCTAGGGAGCCCTCATCACTCATTTTATTCCACAAAACTATCGCAGATAGAACCATGCATCCAATAAATAGTCCATCATTTAAAGAATCTATGGAAGAACTATTCTGTTCCAATCCGATATTTAGTCGATTGCGATCTATCAGAGTTGTTTTAAAGAAGCCAATCAATTCATCTAATGATATTTTCATATCGCCTGAAGGATCAGAGTTATTAAAGATTTTTCTGGCCACATCTATACCTACAAATTTGGATAATTCAGTGAAGTGAATCATTTCGTCACTTCTACCAATTTTAGCAATTAATTTTTCACAGATCTCATTAATGGTTTCTTCTCCAGTAGAATCTACTAATCCACTTAAAATCTTCAGCAACTCCATCTTCTCCGAGTTTTCATTGATTCTTTTATAATAATATCTGTGATGAATGTTATGATTCAGAAGAAACATTGCCGTGTCTTTAGAGAGAAATATCATGCAAATGTAGTTAATACTAGATTCTATCTGCTTAGCTTTTGCTAAAATTGTCATATCCTTACTGATTATCATATGTTTAGCTTTTTCCAAAACAGCAATATTTTCAATGATTTTCTTCTTATCTTTACTGATCTCCATTTCCATATCTCCTAAGTTGTGTATGTTGAACATATTATTGCACAGAAGTGCAACAAGGAATCCAATATACATCCTATTTGCTTTAATAAGTCCCATAATAAAGTTCTGTTGAATATTACGGCTTCTTAAAACTGCTAGTGTTGATAAAATTATTGCTTGAGTTAGAAAATACCAAGCAGGTATGGCAATCAGCCCCTTTGTAATGTGTACTAGTTCCTCAACACGTGAATGATCTCTGTAGAAGTCTGTATCTACATCCAAGTCCTTAATACACCAAAAGCCTAGTGCAAATAAAAAAGATAATATCATATTGATAAACAGTTCGTATGGGTTAAATTTAGTAGAAGTTGTTGTTGCGATGTCAGAAACTTTGTTTTCAAGTGATGCATCACTTGGTATAGTAGAAATATTTGTGTCATTGGACGGTTCATCAATCATGGGGTAAAAGGAAATCATCATATTATAATTAAAGAAAAGGAGCTACTCAATAAAAAAGGATTTAGTTCTTTAAAGGAGCTACAAATATAAGTTTTCTAGAATTCCTACATCTTTAAATATTATTAAGGAGGTTATTAAAGAAAAGGAAATAAATGATAATTTATATATGAAAAATTAAAAAACGTGAAGGCCTAGGAATTTAATATTGGAGCCAATTTGACGGTATATCTTGCTAGGAGTTAACGGTAGTATGCCATATATTGGGTTCTTTACAATGCTTATTTATAGTGAGGGCTCTGTTCCAAATTGTTAATCATATTACAATTTATTTATTAAAATTAATGTTGTATTTTATTTTAGTCAGTATTGTGTGAATTTACTCAACAATGAAAAAAACCATCAAAAATATCGCATATCTCCTTTAAAAATGCTGTAGTTCTTGTTGAAATACAAAATAACATCATTCTACCAACCTTATTTAACTATTATGCTTAAAATGTAAGTATAAATATTTTCGCACCCTTATAGATTGAAGTAGAGAGATCGCTTCTTGGCTATGCCTAAAATTCTAGTGGAATCCGGTGATGGTGTGGCCATACACCTTAGGGTGTTGAGACGCATTTGTAAAGCGATGGGGAATGCATCAGGGCGGAAACGCAGCAGTGAATACTGTCTGCACTGGTATGTTCACTTTTTTAATTAAAAATTTTCAGACTCTTATTCTTGGTAACAAAAGAGGATAAATAAAATTTGTAGTGTGGCTAGACTCTAGAAAATTTTAATTCGGAAAAGGATTTGTGTATTATCATAGATGGACTTCGTTTGATCCAGTAATCTCTTTACAATAATTGCCTAATCATCTTTTTATTTAAAATTGTTCATGACAAACAGATTGTGGTAAATTACAGATGCCTATTAATAAATTCCATTTTAATAAGTACAAACTTCCTTATTTCAAACTCCAAGCTGAAACACAAAGCCAAGCCATTAATATCTCTGGTGAAACAAAAATATTTAATAATAATAATGAATGTAGTAATTTAAACGATTCGGTATCGTTAAAAATACCAAATCAACTATAATACACCGAAGCCAACATTAATTTATCAAAACTGATAGTTCTACTTGGTTTATTAAAGTTTCAAACACTTTTATTCACTTTGCTTCTCATCTCCACTTCGAGTTGCATCAGATCGAGAAGTCCATAATGTTAGATTATCTCTCAAAAGTTGCATAATAAGTGTAGAATCCTTATAGTAATCCTCATTTAACAAATCTAGTTCTGAAATGGCTGTGTCAAATGCTGTCCGTGCAATTTTACAAGCCTTTTCGGTGTCATTCAATATTTCATAATAGAATACAGAATAATTTAAATAAAGTCCCAGCCTAATGGGATTTGTTGAAGACAAAGAATTTGCCTTCTCCTTGGCTTCTTCGTAATTCTTCAAGGCTTTTGCACTGGTTTCACTCTGAATTGCACCCGACTGCACTTCTGATTTGTATCGGAAATAATCCCCCTTCATTTTTAGAAAAAACACCAAGTCATCAACCTTTTTAGCACCTGGGAGAATATCATCATCTATAATTTGTAAAACCATATCGCAGTAAGTAAGCAATTCAGTTTCAATCTTTTGAATAAATTCATCTGCAATATGGAGATCTTCAGGAGAATATTCATGAAGAGAATTCTGTCCATTTGGATGTTGCGAATTTTGGAATTTCTGCAGTTCAGAATTCAACACTCTCCAGCTATTTCTCCTAACACTTACCAAATTCTTAAATGCTAAACTGAAAGAATTTCTGACCTGTGCATTCAACTCCATCTTATTTTCCCTAGCCAGCTTTATGACCAACTTTAATTCTTCTGCCATATCCTCATATCTTTCGGCAATATCCCAATAATGAACTCTTTTCATAGCTTCATTGAACTCTTCAATTGGCATGGGTGAAAAAACAGAAGAAGTTTTAAACAAACAAAAAATATTGAAAAGTCAAGAAACTGTTTGAAAGCATTCCTTCTGGAAATCATTGATTTCCATCGTAAAAATGGTAGAAGGTTCCGAGAATGGCTTTATTGTTTTGATTAAAAACATAAAATTTCTCAATTTTAAGTGTTCTATTAAATCTTATTCTTAACCCATGAAAAATTCCAAACTTCCTTTGAATTATTTTTGTAACAATAAGAATTTTAAAAGTAACACTACAAGATCTGTCAAACTGATTGATAACGAAGTTTTACAAGTTGTCGATGGTCAAATTGTCATGAATACGAACTTAAATAGAGTAGAGAATGAGGATATTGTGACTAGTCGTACTTATATGAAGAAAAAACCACAGTCACAGAGATGGAATGAGCAAGACACAGATATATTTTACTCTGCAATAGAAAGTTGTGGATGTGATTTCAGTTTGATCAATCTGATATTCACCAATCGAACAAGAGCCAGTATCCGTGACAAATATAAAAAGGAGATGAAGATTAACCCAAAAAAAGTGGAAAAATCTATTAAAAAATTTACAAAATTAGATTCTGAAAGGTTTAATAGCTTGGTTAAAAGAAAAATGGTTTAACAGTATGCAAATTATATTATTAGTTGGCTTCAAAAGAGAGTAAAACTGGACATGAATTCACAATGGTTTAATTAGTTAGCACTTTCAAAGAGGAATTAAGTTTATGTGTTAACTGTAGATTTAATATGAAGAAGTCATTGTGAAATAAAATTTATTATCATTTGTATGTAATTGATGAATTATTACTACGTTTGACTTTAGCAATTATACTAAATATATTTCACTAAAACATAATTGCTTTTAAGAAAGAGTTTCAAAATTATTATTTATACACAATTTTTGAAAATTGCTTCATTAGTTTAAATTTATTTGTTTTTGAATTAGGTATAATGAATATACTGAAATTAAATCATTCACCATTACTATATCTTCTAAGTCTAGTTATTATCATATAGCTATTTATGATCGATTATATTTGCTTGTTCATTATTAATAACTACTAATTTTTTAATATTAATAATGGACTATTTCCTAAAGGCAAATAAGCTACATTTGGAATATTGTATGAATTTACCATATTTAAATATTAAAAATTTTGTAAAATATCATTTTTGTAAAAAATAGATACTAAAAGCAAGTGTACTGTAGACTTTATTGACATATGAATGCTGACTTTACCAACTAATTACCAATTTTCCATAAAATATCAACCTTGAGATCAGAAGAATTTATTGTCCAAATTTTTAGCCATATAAAATGCTGGAAGTCTCCAAAAAAGAAGACTTTACAATTTGCAGCAAAGAACAGTCTCCAACTGAAGATGAAGGGTATTTTAGCACATACCTTCCCACAAGGCTTAGAAAATATCTAACTAGACCAGTCATTTCCATTATAAAACTTTCACTTTTGACTGTTTTGTTTTGTTGCTTAATATATGCGTGTACCCCATACTCCATAAACCCTGCACAGAATAGCATTGACTATGCTTTTAAGGGAAAAAACTACATGCTTTTCACTTTTTTATCTTTATATACATCTATTTTCCTCGGGGTAATGGCAGGCGTCAACTCAATTTTCAACGGCTTTATCAATCAGGAAAAATTCAACAAATATTACTCCATTGCACTGAGTATTTCGTTCACTCTAAATACACTTGTAATAATACTTTTCTGGCCAATATATCTTATAAATCCAAAGTTAATTTTGAATAAGGCAGCTGCAACACCAGGGTATGAAAACTATATCATTACGGAGTTGTCTCAGCATCTTTTTCCATATCTATTCACATTTATACTGATGTCCAATGTGTTGTTTTGTAGGAAAAGTAAAGAGGATGTTATCAAGAGAAATAAGAAGTTTTTCATTTTCTATCTGGTGATTATTGTTTTATACTATTCTATGCTAAAGTATATGTCTTACAGTAATAATGGCAAATTCCCATATGGAATTTTAATGAAAATTGGTGAGTTTGGGCGCATTTGTTTTATGTCTGTAGCTTATGTATTCACCATTATTGCTCATTTGGCTAATAATTTTTTAAATGAGTATATCTTCAATATTACAACTCAATCCATGGATTCTAAGAAAGACAATACTTTCAATTCCAAGCTATACTAGAGATGTGGATATGCTTATAACCCGAAAAATTTTAAATAAAGTATGTTTTAGCGTTATTAGTTTTATTTATTCTCATTCATAGAGTTTTACGTGTCCATTAATAAAGATTATTTGGTCGTTTGTGAAGTATATTAATTGTGAATTTGAAACAATACCTTTGAATACAATATTGGGTTGAAGAGTGCATAAATAATTGTAGTATATCCATGGAGAGGAGGCCTTTGTAATAGTATCCTTTGAGCGATTCTATGTAATAATTTTTTTCAGCAATACGATGAAAATTTTAAAACATTAATTATTATCCTTCAGAAGTGAGGTTTCGAGTAGACTATCAGGATTTAGGCCATAACAATTTTGGTAAGCTTAGTATAGTGCTGTGAAATATCCAGATTCTGCATGATATGTAATGAATCTTTTCATCCGCTGACGAATTAATCTTTCCCAATATGTAACATATTATTATTATCCATGAAGGTTCAATATAGATGGATAATTTTATGTTCTATAGATATTTTCACCATTCTATATTTATTTTTTCCATTCCTTCTAATTTGTGGAATAATTCATCACTTTCCATTATTCTTTCCATTTCCTCTTCTAAAAAGTTACATGTTACAGCTATCCTGTTCTGTATTCTAAAAATTCCAAAGACAACCATCTGTTCCAATATCTCTCTAAAGGTAAAAAAGTCAATTAGTGGTATTCCTTTAATCCTACACAATGTCTTAAAACCATCAAAGCATTTGTTTATAGTTACTCCACTGGGCTTTTGTACCAACTCCTTATTTGTTACGAAGCAGATTACTTTTTGATAAAAATTTAAATTTGTGATAAAATCATCGATCAGTGGAGAATAGTATTCCTTTATTGCCTTGTTTGCAGAAATCAAATCAGTTATGTTCGAATTTTTTAAAATATCCTTTGCTTTTCTAGCATCACCTGTAGCCGAAGCTATACGTTTTGCAACAAATTCTACAACCTTTTTCTCCTGGTGCAGATTGTTTGTGCTAATAATTTCCTGTAGTTGCACAGTGGTATACGGCTTAAATTCTATTCTGTTTTTTCCTATTCTACTTTCGATTTTACTACTTAGAGAGCCTAGTGTGTTTGAAAGTAGAATGAACATAATGGAGGCGTTTTCCAAATATGGCAACTCCAGCAAGTTGTACAAAATCAAATCATTTTTAATGACTAAAAAGTCTACCTCATCGATAACGATCAGATGTCTACAATCACATCTTTTATTAAGAGTAATCTCAGAATATCCTTCTTCGGTATCGCCACACAGATGACTACGAATTTTTTGCAAATCTACTCTATGCTTTGGGAAGCAGTCTAGCAATTGGCCAATATTTGAGTATATTTGGTTTTTCATTTTGAAAGAAGAACAGTTAATGTAGCAATGGGATAATTTAATGCCCCTATTGTCTTTTTCTGGAGAATATTCCTTTAGAATTTGTAAAGTTGTATGTGTTTTACCACTTCCTGGCACACCACTTATATAAATTACACAACCCTTTCCATATTCAATAAAGGAGTTCACGGATTTTTTAATTACCAAATATTCCTTTTCTCTTCCTATAACTGTAGACATTTGAGGATGTTCCATTTAAAAAATTACATCCTCTTAATTTTCATTGAAATGGCTTAATCCTTGCTATAAACTCTAAACAATTGTGAAAAATACTTTGTGATAAACATTTATTGATATAATATTGAGCTGTGATATTATATTTTGATCAACAATGAAATATTTTATCTACGTCTTACAGCAGAATATTTTTATTGATTATCAGCCCTCCTTTATAGTATTGATTCGAGCGCGTTATCTCCTAAATCATTTTGATATTTTAAAATTCATAGCCCATGATTTTCTTTTGTATTGTTCAAGTCTGTGCATTTATTACATTTGATAAACTTCAATCAATAGAATATCCAAAGTACAAGGTTTCTTCAGATCTTTATAATAAACTTGTTGATAGGAACGTTCTGGAATTATTTTTCTTTAATGATGAATCGGGTAAACTTATGGGGACGAATCATAACGGTATTACTAAAGTATTGGCTGTAAAGCCATATAGCAACGGTTTTGAACCCTACTATTTATGTTTTGACCAAGAAAAGAAATTTTTGGGAGTATTAACTTGTAAGGCAAGCGAGGAACTTCCTCAATTTCTAAATATTCTGGTGAAATCTTCTTCATTAACGATAGAAGAAGTAAACAAAGAATTGAAACGATACCATTTGGAAAACTCTGTGGAGAGTGATCTGACCATCAATTTTAATGGAAAGAAACACACTATATTATCTAATAATTCTATGCTGTATTCTGAATATCAGCAATCTAGGAATAAAGACGATCCAGAATCTTCAACCATCAAAGCCAATATTCAAATCAACTCCCCTCAGACAAGTATATCCGATACCACACCAAGAAATATCATTTGTCTCCGAAAAAATGATGAATTCATTATAAGAACCAAATCAGAAGATTCAAATTGCTTAGTTTTCAAATTGGATCATGGAGTATTTACGTCAATAGATGCTAGAGTTGTTTCTGATTTTACCACTTTTGATTTTAATATTATTACATTAGAACAGTTCAAAAAACAACTTTTTAGAAAAGTTGTAAATGTACCTCAAATCATACAAGGTATGAGGGAAATTGAAAAGGAGATCTTGAATTATCAATCCATTTTTGACTTTAAAGAAATTAAATTTAATAAAAAATTCAAGAACCTGACCTACATTTATGGAAAATTCTCAAGAAACTGCTTTAAAGAATATTGTAGACTTGAATGGGAATTGCTTAGATTGTCAGAAGAGGGACTAAAGACAATTCAGCCTGCTATTAAAAATAGTATGAAAAAAGTGTTAGAAGAAACAAAAAAACACAGGACAGAGCGAATGGAGATGATAATACCAAATTTTATGTATTTTAAAGTCTTTGTTTTCAGATCTTTTGAAAATAACTGATTTATTAGTGGGATGCCTTTATAATAGTAAAGGTATTATTGATAAGATTTCAAATATTGAAGAAAATTTTGAATCTGATGGGATGCCTTTATAATAGTAAAGGTATTATTGATAAGATTTCAAATATTGAAGAAAATTTTGAATCTGATGATTATTTGAGGAACCATAATATTAATTTGGAATTTTTAGATGAGGAATTTATATCTACACACGAGGAAGGCGAAGAATTTGTATCTACACACGAGGAAGGCGAGGAATTTATATCTACACACGAGGAAGGTAAATCTATTCAAGATAACCCAGGCTATGAAACTAAGAGTAAAGAAACAGGTGTTATCCATAAAAATCCAGAAAATGAGCCAACGCATATTATTTTTTCTGAATTAAATAATAGTAAAAATATTCTTAACAAACCAAAAGTAACCTCTATACAGGCTGAAGCACACACAAATATTTCTACAGAACCAAAATCATACACCTCTGAGGAGTTAAGTAATTCTGCGAAATCGGACCAAACAGAAACTGTACTGCCAACAGAAGTAAGTAATTCACACTCTAAGAATGATGGAATATTTACTGCTTCCAATTGTATTACCTTGGTTATGTTTATAGCCATTCCCTTAATAATAGGAATTATCATAAAAATGGAATGGTTAAGAAGTTTTTAATAAACATCAAGTAAATTATACATTGTTAAATATTTATCATCCATGGAATTATTCATAAAATGTATATAATACACATTTTAAAGGCAGATTATGCTGAACAGATATCTTCACTGATAGTGGGAAAAATCTTTTTCGAGTTAAGAGAAGATAGTATTTGAAGCTAAATATAACATTAGGCAATATTTCATGAAATTTTCAGGTGCTAATAGTTTTTAATCAGTTGTATCCATTTTGATAATATTGGAACTGATCATAAAATCTTGTTAGATAATTTCCAACACTCTTATCAATTAATTGATCACAATAAGCATCAATAATCTTATCTTGTTTGAATTCATCATTAATATGGTAGTTGTCTTCGTCGATTATTATGCCATTTGTGTCTTCTACATTAGCAATTTTCGAAGATTCAATTTCATCAATAACAATATCTGTATTCTTAAGAATAACATTTGAAACAGTAGGATAGCTATTGCAAGTAGAGTTATTTCCAGAATTATTGTTGATAGTAGAGGTATTATTAACAATAGAGTTGCCATTGGGGCTACTATTAGTAGGAACTTTAAAATTATTAATACCTACTATCTGATTGATTTTACCTACTATTTCATTAAATCTACTCTTTACTTCTCCCAAAACCTCTTTTTTTTTTAGTAGCACCTTAAATCCCTTTTTAAATAGTGTTTTAAATTCTTCCAAATTAATCAACTCTAAGTATTCTAGGCTAAATTTGAAAGGAGCTGTCTCAACTCCATAGAAACCTGGATGAGCTCCTAGAATAAAGCCAAAGTCAACATGCACAATATGGCCCATATTATCAATAAGTAAATTGCCGTTGTGTCTATCCTTAACCTGTAATAACCAAGAGACAAGAGAGTAACCTACTAAAGAATATAAAAAATTATTCTTAGCAGTATCTAGATTGTTGCCTTTGCATACATTATCATCATCCTTTATAGTGGTATCCCCTTTACTATCATCCCATTGCTCAATACTGCTATTGCAAGGAATATTACCAACAGATTCAAATTGTTCCTCAAAATATTTCTTTATTGTTCCATATTGTCCCTTTATTCTATGAATCGATTCTGAGTCTACAACTGTTTCTACTATTCCTATATTCTCAGTAATAACAATGATTTTATAGTTTCTAATATAAATTGGTAAGCTAGAATCAATAAATATTTGTTTAACTTGAGTGAGTAGTTTGTATGCAAGATATTCTCTACTTAAATCATTTCCAGATTTAACAATGAAAGAGGACAGAGAATTGGAAATGAAACAGCTCGGTATGGGAATGGTATAATTGTTAATATCATCATCCATTATATCTTCTGATGGTTTATTCGGGTTGGCTGTGCATCCATCATTCGCTTTATCAGTCAAGATTTCAACTGCTTTGCTGGGTTTTGTGGCTATCACATCATCATTGATTGTTGAATCATTCAGCTTATCGGCTACTGAAGCAGTTTGATGATGTTTTTTATTTTTTATGTTTTTTTTTAAGTCTTCCCATTTCGACGATTTACTTAGTCTTATACATTTATAAATATTTTTAAAATTTTCTAGATGAAATTGCATATGGCAATCAGAAATATTAGTGCTAATACTAATATTCGTAAAGGTATTTATATATGTGTTAGAATTGCCGTTGTTGCTAATGATATTATATCGATTAGCGGAGTTGTTTTTCTCCACTCCATCTGGAAACAATACTTGCTCCATTGCTTCTATCATATTCTCTCTAATTTGATCAATTCCACCAATTTCACCCAATTCATTTACAGTATCAAACTGCTTCTTTAATGCTTCAGATTTTTTTAAAGTTGATAATTTACTAACTAATTTTTTAGTAATGAGTCTGTTACTAACCAATTTTTTATTATCTGGCTTGTCACCAGGTAGTTGAGTTCCACTTCCTGTAGTCTCCAATATTATCATAAATGGAACATTCTCATTACTGTCCAATGTAGTACACTCATCCACAATGATATTGACGATGCGTCGCCCATCTAAAGGAGAATAGATGAAGATATTTTTGTCTGAAAAATATTTTAAATTTATCATTTCCAATTCCACTCTCAGCAATCTCTTTCTTAACTCTCTATTGTTAACTATTATAAGCAACCGTTCACTAATTTTACTGAGATCGTATAAAAACTGTATGTTCGGACTATTTCTGGAAATATTTCTAATATGCCTCTTTTTTGTATAAACAGTTGTAATATTAGAAATAATGTTAAATATAGGTAGAAATGGAGAAATAGATCGAGCAAAAGACAAAATGATACCTGGAAATGAAGGTAAAATAGTCTTGGTATTGCTATAAATAAGAAGATTATTGGAAGTTGCAATACTGCTGTCGTTGTCTGTATTGCGATTGATATTCATTCCATTGTAGCTGCTCTTTATTTTGTCATGTATATGTTTAATATAGTTCTTTTTATACATTTGGTTCATAATTCTTTTTCGACCCATCAAATATTTAATTCCATTCATATTACGACCCATTCTTTCTATTTCGTATATATCACACAAAAGATAATAACAGTATGCTGCCTGATCAACTTCCAGTTTGGAAAGAATGACCTTTAGATAAAGAAACAATCTTAAGCGGAAAGGGGTTGTTGCAGACTTATAACGTAATAAATTGTAAATGGGGTACGAAATTATACTATTGGCTACATTCTCTTTATACAACAGCTTGTCTACCAATATTGGAATAAATGCTGTAATATTCATATATTTCAATCTATTGCATACGGAATATTCAACAAATGGTGTAGTATTGTTGAGTAAAAGTAACAATTCCGAAATATTCGCAAATTTGATCATAAAAGTTTCCTCAGAAGCGGTATCAGACCTTATTAGCCCATTTGAATCTTTCATTTTATCAAAAAGTTTATTTGGGTTTATCTTTTTTGGCTTATAAGTTTCCATATTATTAAGTAGCTCAATACTTTCAGAAGACTTAACAACTTTGTCTGGATCGTTGACTTTAGTATTGTTGCAATATGCCATAGTCTTTTTTTGCTTAATGGTAATGTCGGCTGATTCATCTACAGACGGTATACACCCATCAACTAGCTTTTTGGATTCATTTGGAACCACTTTATTTTCATTTGTATCTGATTGCATGGGCTAATAAATAAACCGAATTATTTTTTATGCGTCAGTAGTATACACAAAGAGCTTCTTATTTCTATCTTTGAAGATCATCCAGAATATATTGCAGAGTAATTACTCTATTCTGATAAATATACTTTTAATGATTTTAGCCTTTTAAAATTTCAGGTCATTTTGAATTGCAAAACTAAATTAGTGTAAAAACTACCTGTAAAATTTTTGAAACCATTTTGTGAATTAACAACTAATACCAGAACAGGATATGTATCAACTATTGAAGAATATAATGTAGCAAAGATGTAATTCCGTATTTTTTATTCCCAGTGCTTCTAATCTTATATATAAGAATTTATTTATTAATTTGTATTTTCTTTAAATGTCCGATTGATGTAATTTTACTTCTTGAAGTCATCTATGAAATAATGTACCTAATTTGTATATTACCGTTTAGTGAGCATATTCATTTCTAATAACTCTATTTTGCTCTCCGATTGTTCTAAAAACATGCCTTTATCATGTTTATCAAATATATGCCAACTTAGTTAAGTTCTTATCTGATCATTCTCCACTTAAGTTAAGCCCCTATATGCCTCGTATAAACTCAGAGTTTTTTTCAACACTTCCACGAGAGAAACAAGAATTTATTGGGAGTTCATACATAGCATTCCAACAGGGAGAAATCACTGAGGATGACTTTTGTACATTATGTGAGGATACATTGACAAACGAAGAGTACAGGCGATTTTTCATTAACTCTGAACAGATGACTTCCATAAATGATGATTTTCCACAAGTGGAATACCCAATTTTTCACAATTCAGGAAATTACCAGCCACAGGAAACAGACAACTATTATCCACAACAGTATGGTCAAATACCAAACTATTCCCACCATTCTGCGGAGTCTCATCTTCAATATGGTGGTAATCCTCAACAAATTAGGACAAGCCCACAACCCAACTTAAAATTCACTCCACAATGCAATCAAGATTCAGTTTATCGAACTCCCCAAATGAGCTCTAGCCCTCACTTGAATCCGAATCACATGCATCATCCAGGTGGCATTAATCAGGCAAAGTATAATTCCGTTGTTCCAAACTATATCCCTAATGGATTTAGTGAGCCACAATCTCAGTTGCCAATTTCTAGCAATAACATTTCGAATAAATTTGAACATAATTCAGAAGAAAGTGATCACAATCAAATTTATACAAATCCAAGGCTGATGAAAGAATCAAAAAACTCGGCAGAGATTAAAACAGAAAATATCGATGATATAATGCAATATAGTGGAGTCGACTTAAAAGAAGAAGCAGATAAGATTGTAAAAGATATAGAATACAATATGGACTATAGCATAGATTATGCGACTGATATCACACCAGATTTAGGTGATCTATTCAATATTCCACTCTTCACTAAATTTATTAATAATTGCTGTGCAAATCGGAATGTTAAGATTACAGAAGATGGTGTAGGCTTAATATTTAAGACTATGAAAAGAAAATTACTTGATTTTATGGAAAAGATGGACCAAGCCAGTAAGATTAGAGCAAATGCAGATCTGGCCAATTTGGAGTTTAATATTGAGAATGAACACAGCAAACAATTGTGGTTTTTGAATGAGATGGAGAAAAATCAAAGAGATGTGTTGAAACAGCATAAGGATGAAGACAAAGTAAGAAAAAAGATTGTTCAGGAGAGGGAGGATTTACTTATCAAGAAGAGACAGAGTAATACTGTTGCAATGGCAGCCATGGGATTGAAGCAGAAGTCGTGGATGAAAACTGATGCTTCAAAGGATGATGAGATTAATAGGTTTGAGTCGATATATTCTCCATTTGATGAGAGAACAGTTGAGTTGAATGCTAAAAATCGACAGATTACCATGAAGGACTTTTTATACACATTGGAGCGTGATAAGCGATATAATAAAAGCGTGTTTTTGATCAGTCAGTACTATAAGATGCAATGAAGTGATAAAAATTAAATTTGAAATAGTTTTTAAATGCAATTTTTCTTTTATTATTTTATTTCATAGCTTTAGAGATTATTTGTTAAAAGTTGTTTTATAATCGGTAGCAAATTAAAGTTTTATTGAAGTATTTTATCACTTATTTCCTTGAAAACATATGCAATCTCCTTTTTAGTGGCTGCGTCCATTGAATTCCATAATTTTTTTAATAGAAAAAGTGTTAATTCCCTTTCTTTTCGAATTTTTTCCTCTTTTACTTCTATACATTCGGTTAACTCTTTATTTTTTAATTTCAATAGTTTTAGAAATTTGTCTTTCGAATCCTCATCGATCTGCTCTGAAAGAATCGTCAATTCATCAAAAGAAAGATCTTTCAAATCTTCAACGGAGCTTAAAGTAATCGCCATTTTAAGGGTGTCGAATACAAGGATTGATTATAAGCGGTGATAAATCTTATAAAATAAAAAAGATAACTTTTGTAACACGGTTTATAGAAAGAAGACACCAGCAACTGGTTATGAAATGGCCATAAATCTGCTAGTAATTGATAAAAACCATTACTCATAGCTACAGATAATATATTGTTTCTTCGATTTATTACAATTATTATTGATCATCCTCCTTTTTTATTTCCTGTAGGTTATTTACAACAATCAAGCCTCTCTCATCATTTTCTTCATCTGATAGTTCATTTGTTACGGCAAGAGCTTCTAAAGCTAGGTTGAAACACATTACAATCATTTTCATTAAAATATACAAAATAAATAGGGCAGCCAATAAAACACCGGTCCAGAACACAAACCAAAAAATTGCTGTTGAGGTTATGTCTGATTCCTCGGAATTTGACAAATTGTTTAAAGAAATCCACCATCTATGAAAAATATTCATTAAAGACTATAAAAATAAAGGGGAAGTTGATTAAATAAGAAAACTGATCACATCGAAGGATAGTTGATAAAAGAAAAGTTGATGGAATGACGTGGAGTCAGGAAAACAATAGATTTTGATATGTAAGAAAGGAATGGTCTTTGTTGACTAATTAATTAATCCCAAAAATACCATGGTTTATACAAAATATCGTTGAAAAAAACCACCTAAGTATTTTTATAACTCAATAATTCTTTATTAAATTAGATTTTGTTTGGTTTCCTTTTGATTAAACAAAGGCATTTGTTTATAAAAATATGTAATTTGTTGCAAACAATTTTTTAAATCAAAAATACATAAAAGCATTCTCTTTATTGGTTTAGTTTGTTTACATCTTGGGCCGACTCCATTAAATTTCTATCTTTGCTAGGGATTAAATTCTTGTTGCTTTCAGACTCAATATTCACTTTTGGTGTGCACTTAAGTTGATCAAATACCCAGGAACCAACATCACTTAGCAGTCTGGTAATAGTAAATATACCGACAACTATCACAATTGTAACAACAATTAATACAAGACACAGGAGAAATAACTCACTCCCACTACTCGAAGGATCTGGTGTAAAGAAGCCCATTCAGGGTGAAATAAACAAATACAATGTATGCAAAAATTATCAATAACAAGGTTACAAACTAGGCAACAGTTTGTGATAAAAATACAATACTAGTAAGATGACCAAGCTATTAAAACAATAAAAATGAAGGAGTGTGTTAAAGTTTATCAACCTACATCTCGTATTAATAGGTTAGTTGCTGCAGTTCAGCGTTATCATACATCTCTATAAGAGTTTCCATATTGGTTCTTGCTTCATCAAAAGATTCTTGATTTAAATCAAACTTTTTATAAATTTCTAAAAAAGCACTTCTTTTCCTTAGCTGATCGAATTGTGTACATATTTTTCTGAAAATGTTTTTTGAAGCTGTAGAGTTGTTTAATCCGACATTCACCCCAGGATTGGTAGATCTTCCATTTGTTTTAACAATTGTTGACAAATAGTATGGTAGGTCGACAAATGATAATCTAGGCTGAATTAGTTGGATTGATCGAGAAATAGCTCTAAAATTATCCGATTCATTATTTTTGGAAATATCCAAGATATTAAAAATACTAAAATAGCTATAAACTGCTGAAGATTCGTAATTACAGCACATACTCTTCTGTTTAACCAAGTAATTCATGATTTCTGCAGTGGAAAAATGTCTATTTTTTACATAGGAGGGAATTAGGAATTTAAAATCTCTTAGTGGAACAGTACAGTTTAGAATACTTCTACTGTCACAGTACATGTGTCCAGGAAAACGGATAGAAGCTGAATAAGAGGAAATAATATCACTAGCTATAGAGTTTAAGGAGTCAAATGTAATATTGCTATTTAAAAGGGATCGATTGGCCATACCATATCCATTCATAGCAATTTGGGTCGACAAAGCATGATTATCCATCAATATTATATTATTCAAATTCTTATAAATACTATTCAGCGCCAAAATGGTATTGTAAGGCTGCACTACAACCTCTGACGATTCATTGTTATTTGGTAGAACAGAAAATCCCGTAAGAATCGATTTTGGATATATGTCCCGAAGTTCCTCTGATAGGAAACTTCCAAACCCACTCCCTGTCCCTCCAGCTGTCGAGTGAATTATATATATACTTTCCATCGCATCACAAGCTTCTACATGTCTGTTGATTAAGTCTAATATGTCATCCCTGCAGCTTTTAGCAATATAATGGCCATGGGCCCAATTATTTCCAGCCCCAGTCCCTTCATTAGCAATAAATACATTGCTGTTATTAGCAATCGTAGAGCTAATTGCTCTTGGTTCTGAATCAATCAAAACTGCCCTAGGAATTAACTTGTCGCTATCACTATTATAGAAAAACCTATCTTTTCTATCATTGGTGGCTTCCAAATGCTGCGCTGCGATTTTGTTCCAAAACTCATTCCCAATTTGATTCCCACATTGTCCAACCTGCAGTGTCACAACTTCATGCATTCTGAGGGGCAAAATAAAATAGTGCAAAATGAGGAATTCCATGCAAAGTTTTGTTGAAAAGAATACGTCCCCTCAATATTCACTCTTGGCCAGTGAAAATTGACTATTTTGAACCCTTAGAAATGGGTATTAAACAACTTGCTAAATTACTTAAGGAAAATACTAAAAATGGTATAAAATCACGTAAATTCCACTTTTATTCTGGAAATAAGATTGCAATCGATGCGTCCCTTTCAATTTATCAGTTTCTAATTGCAGTTCGTTCTGATGGTGGAAATCTAGGTTTTGGAGATCAGACCACTTCTCATCTTATCGGTATGTTTTACCGAACGATCAGACTTCTAGAAAATGGTATTATTCCAGTCTATGTTTTTGATGGGCCTGCTCCAGCAATGAAAATATTTGAATTGGAGAAGAGACTGAAGAGAAGAGAAGATGCTGACAAAAAGTTAGAACAGGCTGTTGAAGAAGATAATACCGAAAATATTGAAAAGTATAATAAAATGAAGGTAAAGGTTGAGGCATTCCATATTGAGGATTGTAAAAAGCTTCTAAATCTGATGGGCATTCCATATGTTGTTGCTCCAAGCGAAGCAGAAGCATATTGCTCATTTTTATGCAAAAGAAAATATGTCGATGGAGTGGCTACGGAGGATATGGATACATTATGCTTCGGATCACCAATTTTATTGAGAAATTTGAATGCTTCGCAAGCGAAAAAATTGGATATTGAAGAATATAATTTAAAGAATATTCTAAACGAATTGAATATGGAAATGGATCAATTCATTGATCTGTGTATATTGATGGGGTGCGATTATTGCGAAACCATTAAGGGTGTGGGTCCAAAGAGAGCACTTGAATATATTAGAAAGCATAAGTGCATTGAAGAGATAATTGCAAATGAAAATCTAGAGGTAGGCGAGAAATTCTACTATGAAAAGGCGAGAGAAATTTTTAAAAACCTATCTGAGCTTGGTGATGAGTCAAGTTTCAAAATTGATTATGGATCCATGGATGCGGAAATGCTAGTTACGTATCTATGCAAAGAAAAAGGATTTGATGAATCAAGGGTTAGGAATGGTTTTGGTAAAATCATTAAGAGTCAAAAATTTGGTAAACAAATGAAAATAGACTCATTTTTCAAAAGAAATAAATAACTTAAACTATTAGTTTTCCTAGGGGTTATCGTAGTATATGAAATCTTAAACATTCGCTAAATAGGATTTAGATAGTTGTAAAAGAGATATTTACTATCAATTTTTGATTAAAATTCAACAGTCAAAAGATTATTTTGATACATATCATCTGCTACAAAATTTACTTAATTGTTTAATAATATATAGAATCTTGATACTGTTATAAAAAATCAGTTAAATTAAAGATAATACATTAGTATTCTTCTTAGTGAATATTACTCCATCTAGTATAATCCCATGGCGTGACTAGAGCTTCTATGTGCTTTCCATTAAATATTAGAATAAGAAGTTTTTAAAAATTTTAATCATCCCATGATAATTGTTCCTACTATAGTGGTAGCTGGTTTGGTTTGGTTCGGTAATTATTTATATAAAATGGATATATATAATAATGACTTAGATAAAGACTTATTTTTACCGTATAGACAAAGAATAGCTGAGCCAGTAAATTCTCAAAAATCATACCAAAAAACTCGACAATTTAGTTCGTCTACAAAAAATCCTGATAATACTTTAGTTGAGAATCCAACTAACTCAAATCATAGTTCTATACCAAATGAGGCTTGTAATGAAGCTACCGCTTCATTTCAACCGGATATATATGAAGATACAACACCTGACATTGTTGATGATAATAATCTGGCTTCTGAGGGGGGAACTACAGTGGAAGACACACAATTCGAATCACCCAGAGAATCTATTGGAACATCAGATGTGAGGCAACCTATTAGTGATCCTATAGAACTAGTACCATCATTTTACAATAATAATTTTATTTGGAATTGTGTTTTCTTGGCAATAATAACAATGGTATTTTATATAGTTATTCAAAAGCTGATCAATGCTTCGAATTTTGGAATACATACCAAAAAAATATATCTTGGAGCATTTATAGGCTCTTTGATAATGAATTTGGGTTGGCTGTTTTTTGGTGTCGAGTATATAGGTGTAAAATTTCTGATTACTAACTCTATTGTATTGGCAGGTGCCATATATCATCACTGGTATATTAATAGGAAATACCAAAAATTTATCACTGAAGCTGATGATATTGGAGATGAAAGGATATAAAATAATATATTCTGCAATAAAAGCATTTTTATAATTATTGTCGATTTTTATTTTAAAATTATTAAACTTAACTTTTTTACTTTACTCTCAGGATTTAATTCACGGGCTTCATATTTTCATATATATAATAACTAATAACTTTATCCAAAACATTTAAAATATAATTGTATTCTTAAAATGCATATGAGATTATACAGCAAAAAAGTAAAATAATCAATTTAGGTCAAATGAGCATCATTACTGTTACAATTGTGTACTATTTAATCTAATTAATACGAGGTAATGCTTTGTAATCAATTATTGAATGGACTTAATCCAAAAAACAAACCGATAAATAAATCTAGTAGCATTTTATCCAAGAAATTTTAAAATACCCACAAATTTAAATATTAATTTTTAGAAAGTATATGTGTCTTCGATTAAGCGTCTATTTTATTGCTCTTTTTTGAATATTGTTTTACATACTTTTCAAACAATAAAAACTCCTCAAGAAAGTTCGATTTCCCCGCCCATTTTACTAAATGGAAAAATGATTTCTGAATATCGTCCTCATCGACAATTTCCAAATTTTCGCAGACAATATAAAATACTCGGAGCAGATTAATATCGTGCAATTTTCTTTCTTTCGTACACAGCTCTGGCGGAACTATCATAAAATAACAAATAATTTTTTCAAATATAGAGGCCCTAAATGGTAGATTTTTCGAATAAAGTGCATTACGATATTATTGAAGAGGTTTGTAGGAAATTACATGAGGAGTGTACAAATTACAATATAGACAGCGGGTTAATTTATTCACTGAAGGAAGATTGGATCAGAAATTTGAAAATAATTCAAAGAGAACCATATGCAGCGTTGGAACAGTCTCAGGAAGAAGTAAGAGGTGATGTATTGTTTTCAGAAACTGAAACAGATGATGATTTCGATGCTGACGATGAAATAAACAATATAGAGCAAAGAATAACAAACTATATGATGTGTCTTTTTGTCAAAGTTACTAAAACAAAGAACAAGTGGAAGTGCAATTTTAGACAAGGGCTTGTTAACGTGGAAAATAACGAAGATGTTCCGTTCTGTGGGGCAAATGGTGAATTGGAATGGTAAATAACTAATTAAATGTTTTGTTTGTTTAAATAGCTCTATTTTAACTTATCAATATTGACTCTTAAATGTTTAAAACATCCCTATGATGACTTATAATAAATTAAATCAGTGCAGCCGTAGAAATTGAATTTGTAAAATAAAAGGTGGCTGAAAATCATGATATTGTAAGTTTTATGACATATTTGTATGTCTACAAATCCATCCATACCGCAGGTGCTTCCCAGAATAATCTACTTATTTCTTTGTTGAAAGGATTTTGCCCCAATGGTTGATACTGTACAAATTTCTTTCACACATCTGAAACAGGCTGATGAAAACACATTTACTATTCTATCACCATTGGTAATTGTGAACTGTGAACCAGCCAAGAATCTTTTAATAAGTTTTTCGAAAGAGGATACTCGTGGATTTCTGTATAAAATTATGGAAAAATTCGATCAAGTTGAGAGATACAAGATTTTTGTCGATAGTTTTGAAGAAACTTTGGAGGATGTAATATTTCTAAGAGATCAAAATCCAAAAAAGAGATTTGATTTAATTTATTTAAACAAATTTCTGAGCAAGAAAGTTTGCAAAGACACTGATTTTACAGATTTGCAGAAATACTCATTAATAGAGTTTGAGGAAGTGTTTGAAATTGTTGACGAAATATATTTTGAGAAATTATAGGATTACTCAATTTCAAGAATGATCATTGCACAATTGGTCTAATAAGCAACCGATATAATGTACTAATTCATATAAAATTTGTGTTAATTAGATGATTCCATCTTGACAGTTTGTCCTAACTTGGGATTATGATGCCTTTTGATAAAAACCAGCTGTGATGCAGCTAATTTAGTCAACACAAGCTTTGTACAGTATGGAATGGAAGTATCATATTGGTAAGATGGTTTAGGATTTATCATCCTTTCTTAATGGAACAGTTAAATTAAATCGATTATTTCTAGTAAAATGATTTGCTAGTTAGTAATGATCCGAGAATAATTGTGACTTTATTGGAGGAACGGTCTAATAATGGTATACACAGGCGCCATAGGGTTTCAAATTATTTTGTTTCGAAAGCAAAATAAAAATCAATTTTATGTTTTTATTATGAAGTCAATTGAAGTAATTGGGGTGTTTTGCAATTTTATATGGGGATTGTCAGCTGAAGACAAAAAGAGTGTAGGTTTGTTTGATGAAATTAAAGGTTTGGTGGAAATGCCTATTGATAAAACACTAATAAATGAAATTACTGATCAGAATAAAAATGGGATAAATCCAGAAAATGGTAAAATTCCTCCAGATGATCTTGTGCGCGACAAATTACCAATTCATGGAATTAAATTTGAAATTGAGGATAAGAGAGGGAATCTAGGGGAAAACAACGGTGTTGTTGTAGAAACAGATGAACAGAGGCTTCGTTCCTCCAATAATCCTACATCCAATTCATCAGAAAATTTTTCTAAGCAAATGGAAAATATCATGAATTCAAATAAAAACATTAAAATCGAAGTTATTCCAGAAAGCAAGGGACAGGATAATATGGGCAATAATGTGGAGTTGAGCCATAATAACCCAGCAAGACAAACATCATTTGATGCTTCTAAATCAAAAACACACATTATTAGCATATTACCTGATGGGGAATTAAAAACAGATATTGCTACTCAAGATCCAGAACAGAAAATTCAAAAAGAACTATTACAGATCAGAAATAATAAGCCTGATATGAGAAATGCATCTTCCAATACGTATCAAATTACAGATAGTATATTATTGCAACCATCAAAGCCAGAGTCGATGGCTCCTATTATTCAGCATAACTCTGGCAACTCAGCATCTTCTTTATATTCGCTCAATAGAGCTGAAAAATGTTATGTAGTTGCATCTAATGCATTGGGGACTTTTTCCAATACTATTTTGGATGACATTAAAAACTTTCCTAAACAGGTGACATACACTTATAAAAAGAATCTGGTTGGATTTACCTTTTGCACAGACAGTTATAAACTTGTAGATTCCATCAAAAGTAAATTTGGAATGTTCAATATTGAGGAAGACAAAACATACAGGATAGGATCTCAGGAAAATGATAAAAAACATTTTAAAAACAGGGACTATCAGAAGCAAGAAGAAATCAAAAATTCATTAGAGAGACCAACCGAATATTCAGGTGATACTGCCATTCTTGGTCTTTCCAACGGATTCAAAATTGCTCAGACATCTTCAAAAACCTCCATTCCAAAGACAAACACAACACAGCATGCTACTCCACTTCATTTTTACAGGATGAAAAACATGGGAAATCTGTTTTTTAACAATTATTTAATGGACAATCTTGTTTTCAGATTTTTTGGTTTGAATAAAGTTATTAGCCATTTTTATAAGTATCACTATACTTATAGCGGAACAAATGTGCACATTGCTTTGATTGATACACCTTTCGAAATCAATGAGAAGAGCTGTAATGATCATAGCAAGCTAATGACTAAGCTAATTTCAGGTGGAACCAATTCATTTTCGAAAGACACAAAAGTGTCGGTATTCGATGCTTTAGATTGCCAGGGAACTATAAAACTCTCTAGGCTACTCCATATACTTGAAAAAGTTTCTACCCTGAATCCTGATATTGTACTATTGCCGTTTTCCGGACCACAGAGTGATATTCTTAATGGGGCAATTTCTCAAATCTCCAAAAGATCTGTTATCATTGTTGCTGCAGGAAATGATTCGGACAATAGTTGTAGCATGAGTCCAAATGGAACAAACATTATCAAGGTTGGATCTGTTAATAAGCATGGCAATATTTCTTCTTTTTCAAATAAAGGGCCCTGTGTCAATATTTATACACTTGGAGAAGATGTTCTGGGCTTTAGTGGAACTGGAGTTAGTTCTGCACTTGTTTCTAGCTCAGTAGCACTCTATTTGGAAAAATACCGTAGATCATCAGTTTCTCAGGTGCTTCAGTTCCTGAAGAATAACTCGATGAATGTCTCTACCAATTACATTCTAAAAATTCCACACCTTACAAATGAAGCTGATTTGCCACAAAATCACACGTATTACTCACTCAGGGATATGATAATTTTCATTGCAGCAATTTTACTTGTATTGGTTCTTTTATGGTATCTTATTAAATATCTGTTGAGGGAGCGAAGCCTCAGGGAGTCTGATGAGTTTGTCTTTAGATCATTGGATGAAGAGTTTTAATAAATACAGTTTTATCTCGATATAACTAATACTGCAACGTCGAACTTATAATTGAAAAGGTCCTTGCTTCAACAAATACCATCTGATCGTTTTAACCTTTGATCAATTCTTGTATAAATTTATTTTTTTCATTCGATGTTTACAAAATTCATTAAAATACTTCTCAAAGATTCCTAATTGCCAAAAACTCTATACCACTATCATTTACAACAAAATCAACATCTATGGCCGATCGATATATCCCTTTAAGATTCTTCACTCTAGAATTCTCTAGCTTGGTAATCACATACTTCAAGTTTGGAGTGTAACACCAGGACATTCCCAGATATTTGTTATGAATTTGATAATTATCAATTCTCCATCCTTTAAAATAATTGTTTATTACGATTATTTTTATCTTTTGACGAAAAATAATCGACTTAAGAATTCGAAACAGACTTACAATTTCTCCTGAAAACCTCCACGGTTTTTCAACAGTATAGAGAAATCTATCCAGTCCATCGATAATAATTTGTTTGATATTCCAGTTATCAACTGCATTCTTCAAACTATTGTTCACAAATATTTTGAGCTCTAAAAACGTACTTATCTTTTTTATCAGCATACAGTCAGGAATAGCCTTGACTGATATGTTTGTACTGGACAAATACAGCGTTGGTTCTTGGCGAAAAAGAAACAAAGCCAATCTCGTTTTACCTGTACCAGGCTCACCCATTATTTCTGTAACACCAAGAATATCTATCATGTAAAAATGGCCTAAAAATACAAATTATAGAAATCTCGAATTATTGAGAGGTGGCAACAAAATCGATTTAATCACACTACTATTAAAAAATTTGCTAGTTATTCAATAGATCAAGAACTTCTGTGAATAGCTTGGGTTACAATAGATATCTAACGCCTCACGACCACAGAAGAAGAACATAAATTGTTTTTAAATCATTGTCAAAAGCAAACACATGGTATAGAATTTAAAAGTGAAGGAGGGAGCATTTATAGCATCTTGTCTGCTGTCTTCATATCTTTCAAGCTTGTTTATTTTGCATGTTTCATCATTAATATTTCTTTATTTTCTATATATATTCAATGCTCAGTCAATCACAATTCTTATTAGGACCTTTGGGAATTTCCATTCTACTAGGATTGTCTGCATATGGAGCATGCCACGGAATGTCTGTTTGTGGATCTTCTGCTACACTCTATGCTTCTAAGCCTATCATTGTAACTTATTCATACGTTTCTATGATAATGATTTCGACAATTTTCTTCTATGCATTCATTCTTGCAATTATTATTATGAATCAACTTGAGCCCACATATACACTTCATCAAAGTGTGTTTCATTTTACTGCATCAGTACTTTTTGCAGCTGTAGCATTATCCTCAGGGTTTTCAATGGGAAAAATATCTCAAAATGGCTTCAGAAGAATCAAGCAAAATACAGATTTTTTTGTATCTTTTCTGATTTCATTGGCATCGATTGAAGTTACGCTGGTTATTGCATTTCTCTGTAGCTTATTGTTGATCTACAAAGAAGTATAGAGTTTTGAAAATAAATATTTTAGAATGCAGCAAGGAATCCTTGTTCGGACTGTTTTACAGAATTGCTAAATACTTAGTTTTCATTCACACCATTCTATTTCTATCACCCCAATGTCTGTGATTTCAATTTCAAAACAAGGAAGTATTTTAAATATTGGGAACCAGGAATATTTTAGCACAAATACTTCCTTGGGTGGTTTATCCAATATTTATGGAATATTCGGAATAATAACTGTGGAAGACTTAGACTATTTAATTGTTGTTACAGAGGTAAATGGTGTAGGAAGCATGGATGCAATATCACCATGGGACATTAACAGTGGAGCAGATATAGATGGATCATCTTCACATTTGAAACACAGCAGTAGAATTGAAGAGGTTTATGAAATAAAGGCAGTTAAGGTATTTTGTTTGTTAAAACATGCAAATTGTCAAAAGTGCAAGAAAAAGACTGATTTGCATAGAAAATGTAAAGAAACCAATAGTGCTAGCATAGAAAACAGTGGCACCTTAAAAAATAGGCTCCACAATCTTCATAAGATGCAAGATATGTGGTATTGTGCCTGTCACCAATCATTTGATGATAGCTCCAGCATCTTTATAACTAACCTGACTGTCTTTTTTAAAACACCAGGGATATATTTTAGTAAATACCCACTCCATCTTAGATATTTTAATAGAAAGAATGGGGAATCAAGAGATACCTTTTTATTCAACAAATATGCCAGTTCGAACTACCTAAAGGGTCATAAAAGATTCATTCTCAACTGTATACAAGGGTTTTTTGGTCAATTTAATCAAAGTAATATAAGGGTAACTTTGATTTCCAGACGATCACCTGATAGGATTGGAGCTAGATATTTTAGCAGAGGTGCCAGTGAGGATGGACATGTAAGTAATTTTGTAGAGACTGAGCAGATAGTTAGTTGGGTAAATAACCCCAACAAGGATAATACCCATTTAACCAGCAGCGATTCCAAAATCAAAGGGTCATCTTCATTTATCCAAATAAGAGGTTCCATTCCCTTAAAATGGCATCATATTGTAAATCTATCGTACAATCCTGAAATTGTTATAGACAAATCAACTAAGCCTACTTTGAATGCACATTTAAGGTTGAGGCAAGATTATAGTAGAATAATATACTTGAATTTAATCAAAAATAACTCTTATGAGGGAAAATTATGGAAAGAATTCGATAATGGTTTGAAATTTTTGCATAATACTCATCCTGAAATAGAATATTTGCATTTTGATTTTCACAAGAATATAAATCAAGAGCTAACTTGGAAAATTCAGAGTAGGGATTTACAGGAAGAATTGTATCACAGCAGTGACGGAAATTCTATAAATGCAGAGTCAAACGATCTCTATGACATTGATAATACCCAATTAACCTCTAGTCCAGACACAATGGTTGGTGGTAATTACTTTCCAATTGATTTTGAAAAATTGGATTTTGAAACCAATATTAAGGCTCAAAATACTCTTATCAGAACAAACTGTATTGATTCGCTTGATCGTACAAATTCAATGCAATATTTTATATGTAAGAATATTTTGAAATTCCAAGTGATACATGCTTTACAATTGGAAAAATCCACATTTGAAAAGCTGGGTGGTCAAGTTTGTTATCCCATTAATTTCCCAGATACTATTGTCAATTCAAATCAGTTTTCCAATTTATTTTTGAATAATGGCATTAACATAAGCATTCAATATTCGGGTACACCAGCTTTATCCAGTCATTATATTTCTCATGGTAAAAAAACGATTACTGGATCTTTAAGAGATTTAACAAATTCTGTTCGAAGATATTACATTAATAGAATAAAACACGGGGAGTTGCAAGATATTTACGATTCATTGACTGGTAGACTTGAAAAAGTGAATATTGCCGGTAACCAAGCCACATTGGTGAGTAATAAAAGATTCATAATGGTTACATTGATAGTGTTCTTAATTTCTATGAAGAGTAACTTGATAAGGCATTATATATCTAGTAATATCATAGGTGAATTATTCAGGAATGTAATTGTGGTGAGTTTGATTCTGTTGTTGTTTTTAGCTTATGTATTCTATTGTTCTATTGATTATCCAAAATTATACAGGATCAATAAATAATTACATATCCGATCAATTTAAAATAAAGCTACCAAATACTATATAATTTGGAGGAATTTTTTAGATCTATTGATTGGTAAGATATATCTTGACATTTGTACCTTGATAAATCCTTAATATAGTAATTTAATCGATTTTGAATTCTTATAGTATTTTTCCTTCCTCTCTCTGTTCGTTCAAAAATGAATGGATTTCAAAATTTTTACCCTCATGGAGCATCTTCTTTTTGAGCATGTCTCCGGTTTTGAACTCTTCGAGTTAAAATCTTTTGAAGATTTGACTTGTAAGTCATTTCTAGACTACATGTCTCTTACAGAGGTCATCTCGCATGTATCCACCTATAGGTTTGATAACACGAATCAAATACTTTCTTACTTGGCATTTGATGATCAGAATTCTAAATGTATGGTAGACTCAGAGGCCCGCAATCCTTCTGCCAGTACTCCAACTTCATTTCCCTCGCTAAGAGCATTTTTGGAATTAAATTCCGTAAAAGTTCTTCATGCAGATAAATCATTAAAGTCGTTCTGTAAATTAGCCCATATCATATATAAATTTAGTCCAAATATCTCACGAGGAATTAGATACAATCTCTACAAACTGCTTAAAAAGCCACTTGACAAACAACTACTTCTTGCATCTGCACACTCATATTCCAAATCAAAAATAGGAGTGCAAAGAGATGATTCATATGTTGTTTTTGCAGGCTATGAAGTTGAACAGCTGGAAAGAGAAATAGATTGGCTGGAGTCCCAACTTGATTCAAAGCTAAATTCATTCATGCCATTTTTATCTAATAAATTCCCCAGCAGAGGTAAATTGATATCAAAAAGTGATATAACAGAAATGATATTAAGAGATAGCAATAGTGAATGCAAAGAAAATCAGCGAGATAGCTTGGGGAAGTCGAGTGATACGGATGGTCTCTGTATACAGTCCACTCCAATTCCAGCTGGTAACCAAAGTGTTTTGACTGATTCAAACAATCAAGATTGTTTAAACAATGCAATTCATTTTGCTTGTATCCAAGAAATGCTTCAGAATATTCCAGAGGTTGAGAAGTTGGAAATAGTTCGAATAAATTCAATGCTTAAGGAGAAAATTGAAATTAGGAGAGATATTCAAAAGCGTTTTGTAGATAAAATGAAAGTTGTGGTACCAAATACAAGAGAAATTATTGGGGACAGTATAAGTGTTAAAATGCTTCATAAGACGGGTGGCTTAACTAACTTGTCCATGGCACCTGCCAGCACAATTCAACTGCTAGGGGCAGAGAAGTCTCTCTTTAGAAGTTTAAAGAATAGTAAAATGAAGACACCAAAGCATGGTATACTCTATGACATATTAGGAGAGAATGGTTTGAAAACAGTTTCTTATAAGGGAAGAATGAGTAGGTTTATAGCCAGCAAAATAGCCATAGCAGCCAAGATAGATTGCTATGGGGATAGCAATGCTAATACTTTTGGTAAAGAATTGAGAAAGTTATGTGAGAAGAAGGTGAAATCATTAAAGACGGGGGAATTTGTGGAAAGTACAGGTGAATTATTGGAGAGAATCAATAAGCGTATTATTCAAGAAAACAGCAAGTCTACAATAACTAATAGATTATCCAAAGAAAAATCAACGAGCAACGCAGACAAAAGTAAAGGTTTTGAAAAATATGTCAAGACAGGATCAGTTGAGAAATTTAATACGAAGGGGCAAAGGGTGGAGATGAACTCTAGAAAAGGTGATGGTAAAGCAAGAAGATATGATTCAATTAAGAGGACACCCGGAAAGTCCGATCAAATTAAACGACAAAAGAAGTAATAAATTATTAAATATTTAATTGGAAATAAATGGAGAATGGACTCACTTTTCACAATGGGTACCCAGATATATAATTAGATTGACTATTCTCGGTCTTAATTTTTGTTCAACTTGTAGGTTTCATTTCAATTATATTAATTCTCCCTCCATTTTCAAAAGTAAATTTCCTAGGCCCTTTCCTTATGGATCAATCAGATAAAGAAAACTACAATCCACAAACTCATTCTTTTGGAGTAGCAGATTTTTCGAAACAGAGGCGTTATTTAACTCTAAAAGAGGTTGTGAATCGAAATCAGAAGGCACATATCACAGTAAATAAAGTAAAAACAGATCAAATACAAGATTTGACCCAAACTTCTCGGAAGTACTACAGTCATGTAAATTTTGAAGATAACGTTGACAATTACCATGGACTTTGAAGCCTAATGAATAAAATCAATGGAGAGTTTCAATAATGTCTTATTAGAAATACCATTTTGGTCTGGAAGCAGAAAATTTCCATTTGAAAACATCTATATTGCTACAACTGTCCTGTAGATAATGAGCTATCGATTTTTTGGTAGATAGTTAGAAATAGATATAAGTTTATAAATGAATTTCAAACTAAACTAATAACCATTTCACTTAATATTTTTGCGATTATAAGCTTGACTGGGTGATTTGTCGAAAGCACCATCAGTTCACAATATTCTTCTTCTTTATCTAATACACCAGACAGTATTCTTCCATCATTACTATTCATCAAAAATTTGTTAACCTTCCTATTTGATCCATTGTGCAGAAGATTGTATGCACCATTACAACTAGATTGTTATTTTAGGCTATCCAACAGTTGTATTGGATGGAACTTATTAATGACATTCTAAGTAAAAATACTTTTTTACTTTTTTGAAACAAATTTTTCCCCAAATGAAGGGAAATCTAAAGGGAAATTTTTATAATAAAAAAAAAGTAAAGTATTTAAATATGATAAATTCCGGAAAACCAAAGAAGAATAGCAAAGGAGAGGTCATAAAAGATGCAGTCTTCCAATCTACAAAAACTCCAGACTCTAGAATTGAGCCACTTCGTTCTTGGTTTTGTGACACGAAGATCGTTAGTCAGAATGAGTTGGAAAAGTATAGAAACTGCATCCAGACCAAAAACCCATACGAAGTTCTTCTAAGTACAGGAAATGTTCCATATTCTCTAATTAACAATGATGTGAAAATAAAGAAAAAGTATGATTTCTCCAATTCATTTGGGAAAACATCAAATCCTAGAAGGCCAAAGCTTAGTGTGTCTTCAATTGAAGAGCTGAGAATAAGATCTGAAAATATGCTGAAAGAGCATCAAAATGTTTCCAAGGTGTTTTCGATAGATGAGTTAACCACCAAAAAGGTAAAGGGGCAAAGCCATAGGATTTGGAATGAGCTTTATAAGGTTCTTGATTCTTCAGATGTAGTAGTGCATGTGTTAGATGCAAGAGACCCAATGGGAACGATGTGTAGGCAGATAGAGGAATATATAGATACAAAGGCAAAGCACAAGCATTTGATGTATGTGTTGAATAAAGTTGATTTAGTGCCGACCTCAGTAACAGCAGCATGGCTGAAATTTCTAAGCAAATCCCACCCTGTTGTGGCATTCCATTCAAATTCACTCGAATATAATTATGGAAAGACGAACCTCCTCAATATTTTTAGGCAACTTAAAACACTCTATAAAAAGCCAAGTATAAGCGTAGGATTTGTTGGTTATCCAAACTCTGGAAAGTCTAGTATTATTAATGCTCTTCGTGATAAGAAAGTGTGTTCTGTTGCACCAGTGGCAGGACAGACTAAGGTATGGCAATATATTACTTTGATGAAGGATCTTTATTTAATAGACTCTCCTGGTGTTGTTCCGATCACTGATCTCAGAGATGCTGTATTACACGGAGCTATTCGGATTGAAAGTATAGAGGATCCCGACATATATATTTCAGATATTGTTGAGAAAGTAGGTAAAGAGGCTATTGAAGCCGTTTATAGAATACAAATTACCAGTATTGACGATCTATTTGTAAAAATGGCAAAAAGATTTGGGAAGATTATCAAGTGTGGAGAGCCCAATGTGGACTTGATATCCAAAATGATTTTGCATGATTGGTTGCGTGGAAAAATTCCATTCAGCTCACTTCCCCCGGAAAACTAAGTATTTCGAGCACACAATTTTTTACACCGGAGTCATCAGTCTGTTAATTGAAATAAATTATGATTCTAAAAACCTATCAGATTCTCGTATTTTAACAGTATTGCTGTGCAATATAAGATGCAAACTAAATTTCCTCTCTTATTTTTATGGTTTAACAATTTATTTGATGGCTGTGGTTGGTCTACATGTTGTTTTATTTTATGTTATAGTGCTTTGCGTGCTCCTGTAGCTCAGTGGCCAGAGCGCGGTACTTATAAGTTGAAAAACTATGATGATCAGCAGAGTTATGCTGAGGACGCGGGTTCGAACCCCGCCAGGAGCATTTTTGCCCAACTCTTTTTGCTTTCATAATTTTAAATATTTGCTCTAAAATTACCTTAGTTATATTATATTTTAGGATGCCTGAATAAAATCTTTACAAAATTCTCTAATTCATTTAATTTTCAATCTCATCAATACCAACTTCCTGGTACTGTTGATATTCACTCAATAAATCCTGTAAGTTGGACTCTGCTTCTGCAAATTCAACTTCATCCATTCCCTCACCAGTATACCAATGCAAGAAGGCCTTTCTTCTGAACATTGAGGAGAATTGATCCGCAACTCTTTTAAATAATTCTTGGATTGATGTGGTATTACCAATAAATGTAGCTGACATGTCTAATCCGGTTGGAGGAACATTGCAGACTGCTGTCTGGACATTGTTTGGAATCCACTCCACAAAGCAATCTGAATTTCGTGTTTGAATGGTATTCATCTGTTCTTCCACATCCTTCATGGAAATCTTTCCTCTGAAGACAGCGGCTGCAGTCAAATATCTACCATTCTTTGGATTGCAGGCAGTCATCATGTTTCTCGAATCAAACATCTGGGCAGTTAATTCATTTACAGAATAGGTTTTGAATTTCTGGCTAGCCTCTGCAAAAAGAGGTGCGTATCCCACACAGAAAAAGTGAAGGCGCGGAAACGGGATCATATTTACTGCCAGCTTTCTCAAATCAGAATTAAGCTGTCCTGGAAATCTTAAACATGTGGTAATACCACTCATAACGGATGAAACAAGGGAATTGAGATTGTCATAGCCAGGTGTTTTTAGTTTTAAAGTGTTGTGGCAGATTTCATACAGAGCATCATTATCAATACAAAATGTCTCATCGGCATTCTCTACTAGTTGATGAATACTCAATGTAGCATTATATGGCTCTACAACTGCATCACTAACTTTTGGCGATGGAACTACCGAAAATGTGGCCAGCATCCTATCTGGAAACTCCTCCTTGATCTTAGAAACCAACAAAGTCCCCATACCACTTCCTGTACCACCACCAAGAGAATGCGTTAGCTGGAAGCCCTGTAAGCAGTCTGTTTTCTCGGACTCCTTCCTGATTACATCCAATACCTGATCAACTAGCTCTGCACCTTCTGTATAATGGCCCTTGGCCCAGTTATTACCTGCACCACTCTGTCCAAAAATAAAATTGTCTGGCCTGAACAACTCTCCATATCGGCCACTTCTTACTGCATCCATAGTACCAGGCTCTAAATCCACTAATACTGCCCTTGGGACATATTTCCCTGACGATGATTCATTATAATAAACCTCAACTCGATCTTTCTGGAGATCACTGACCCCTTGATACAAACCAGCTTCGTTCACCCCATGCTCTTGGGAGATAGTCTCCCAGAATTTAGTACCGATTTGGTTTCCACATTGACCGGCTTGGATATGAATAATTTCTCTCATTGGGGTAAAAAATTTATGGAAAAAAAGGAATATAGAGCGAAGCACAAAAATATAAAGGATTTGGACTGTTGTATCAACTATTTGATTTTATTAACTACATCTTCCTTAAACTCATCAGATAAATATTCTCGATCATTTGTAGTTGGCTTTAGCATTTCCAGGGACAATAGCTTATCAATTTCGAAGGCATATTCCTCCAACCTTTTCTTTTTGTAGCCTTTACCAACAACAACGATTTTGTGGCCTGTGTTACAGAAGTATTTAAATATTTCATATTCCCCATAGGAATACTTTGAACTTTGAGTATCGAGTGCTGCATATCCAAGCAAGAAAGGCAAAGGCCCATCAGAGTCTGCTGTGGTAGTTTTGCCTTGTGAAGTTTGGTTACCTGAGCCTCCTGCACCTAGATCTAGTTCACATTTAAAAATTAACTGGTCCAATTCATTAACAATCAAAATCATGGGGGATAAGAAATATATCTCACCTACATCACAACTTTGTCCATAGCATGTCATCTATCACAAACACATCAATAATCATATCTTTCCTCTTATTTATCCCTTTCTCATGAAAATTATTTTTAATGGTGCTAGTGAAGATTCACTCAATAACAATCCACTTACGCTCAATCTCCCCAAATGTACATTGAATGAGATTATTCACTATATTTATACAAATGTAGAGCCGTCAAGAAAGAGCTTCTTTGGAGTTGGTGGGAAATTGGCTAATGGCACACTGGTAATAGTAAATGGAAGACAATCGGATTTACTAGAGAAGGATGAACTTATAGATGAACATAGCGAAATAGTACTGATCTCTACTTTACATGGAGGATAAAGTAATGCCCATAATAAATTACAAGCCATAGGAAGAATTGTTGTTATTTAAAACTAACCATATATTCATAACATGTGGATTTTTCCAGACCCCCCAGTATTTCGCAAAGCCAATGGTTATTCTATGTCCTTTCGAAAATTGTACTAAATCGTTCCCCTGCAATGCAAAGCTAGAAGATCACTTAAATGTGCATATGAAGAATCGACCATTTCAATGTAATATTTGTTCTTTGAAATATTATTCCAAGAAAGCGCTAAATGTGCATTTAAGTAAAATTCATAGAATTAGTAGTACTAAAGCAAATAGATCCCAAGATAAGTCGGCCACATTATCATTGGATGATCCAATTCAACCTGGAAAATCTTTAACGTTGCTTGAAAATAGAGACATTTCTACAACTACAAGAAACAACTGCATATTTTCCTGTAAGAACTGCAATAAATCCTATTTTTACAAAAGCTCTCTGATTAGGCATAGATGCATAAATAAACAAAGTTGTGGAAACTGTGGAAAGGTTTATCAGCGAGAAAAATTATTAACTAAGCATTTAAAAATTTGTAAAGGAGAGGAGTTAGTAAATAATGCTATTGAGAAAGACGATATAAACACTTATACCGAAGATGGACAATATCTCTCTCAAAATTATCAATCTACCAAAACTATAAAAATGAATATAGTAAACTCCAATCCAAAAGATCCTTTTTCATGTGATTTATGCAGTATGAAATATAAAACGGCCTATGCTCTTAATTATCACAAGAAAGTAGAACATGAGGGATTTAGACATACCTGTGACAAATGCGGCAAGCAATATAGATATAAGAGGACCTTGAAAAAGACTCATAGGTGTGGGTAATGTATACACGATGGAAAGTTGTTTTGGAGTATTGATAGTTTATAGTGCGAGGCTCATCAGACATCAAGCCCAATAGTTACTCAATTAACTAGGATTAGAAGAAAACCTACCTATCGATATATCATCGAGTGCACTATCATTATTTTTATACATTTAAAGAGAATAAATAGCTGTCTTCTACAATACCTGTTTTAAACAAAATATATTAAGGCTCTTTGCCATCGCAATAGTTTATTCATATGGTTCCTTTTCAATATCAATCTAATGAGCAATTTGCAGTACTTGCTTTCGTAGTGAATATTATGCATCAATTTCATGTATACCTGCATTCTTCCATGAGTCATCCAGATTTCATTGATTGTAAACAATCTTTTGAGCCATCTGGCTGATCTTCATTCTTAACTCATCCTTATAATCTTCAGGCGTCCCATTATATCTGAATAGTGACCCCTCTTCACAAACATACACTTCATTGAAGCATTCTTCTAAAAATGCCATATCGTGGCTAACACATATTACTGCTCCTTTGTATTCATTAATAGCCTCACTAAGAGCAGAGATAGCCACAATATCCAGATGGTTTGTTGGCTCATCCAATATCAGCAAATTACTAACATCCATTCTGGCAAATGCTAGCCTGCTTTTCTGTCCACCTGAAAGAGTGGAGATTTGCTGATTATTAATTAATCCAAAGTTACTCATTCTTCTCCGCGATTCTTCTAGAGGATAGAACTGCATGAGATAAGTGACGGCATCCATCGACATGTTTAGTTGATCTATATGATGTTGGGCAAAATAAGAAATTTTACAATCGGGATTAACAATAACAGAACTCCTATTGAACTTAGGACCATTAGAAAATGTTGTTTTGTCGGTTTCCATACTATTGGCCTTGCACTCTCCACCATCAGTAATCTGCCCACTTAGTAATTTCAGTAATGTGGATTTACCTTGCCCATTTTCTCCAACTATTACAATTCTGGAATCAGAGTTAATCTTGAAATCAACATTTTTGAATATCATCCTATCTCCATAAGAATAAGATGCATTCCTCAACTCTATTACCAATTCGGATGATAATTTGTCCGATTGAAATCTAAACTTCAGTTTATGCTCCACTTTTGGCATTTCCAACTTCTCCATCTTTTCCAATACCTTCATTCTACTTTGGGCCTGAGAGCTTCTGGCCGCGTTTGCTCGAAATCTATTTATAAAGCTCATAAGATGCTCTATCTCCGCTTGCTGTTCATTATACAGCTTAATCTGATTGTTGATAATATCATCATATTGTTTTAGAAAAGCATCATAATTTCCCTTGTAAAGGGTAACCTTACAGTTATTAAGATGAAGAATGGTATCACAGGTCGAATTTAAAAAGTGTTTGTCATGGGAAACAATAATCACAGTTTTTAGATTTTTTACAAATTCCTCCAAAAAAGTAATTGTTTCGATGTCCAAAAAATTAGTGGGCTCATCCAACAAAAGCAATTCTGGGTTCTTGTGTATAGCTTTAGCCAACTGAACTCTCATCCTCCAACCACCTGACAGATCATTGATTGATGTATTATAAGATGGCGCTTTTGAAGAAATGTTGACTTTATCACTCCCCATACTATCATGATCATTCTTTGCAAGAGTTTGACTATTTGTTAATGGTATAAACCCCAATAATTGTAGTGCCTTACCTCCATCCATACCAACATATTCTATCACTGTCTTATTGGAGTTAAATTCCTGCTTGATTAGATGAACCTTCATGGCTTTTGGAATTCCAAATTGCTTTTTTCTCAGTGCCCTAAGAAGAGTTGTTTTTCCTGCCCCATTCTTTCCAACTAATCCGTATTTTCTATTTTTAAATAGTTTAACTTGTGAATCATCTATAATTTGCTTTCCATTTACGAACAAGTCCATATCCAGATCAAAGTAATCTAGAAGTTGATCGTTATGCTCACCATCAATTTGATCAGATGATGAATCCTCAGATACACTATTATCTTCGATGTTTGTCTCTTCTTTTGGGCATATGGTTTTTGCTATAGATTTTCTATTTCTTCTGTTCTTTACAACAGATGGTTTCTTAACTTCAAGTACGGTTTTGAGTTCTGAAGTATCGAAAGCGTCTTTTTTTCCAGTTTGCTCTTTACTGCCCATTTCTAAAGGGCGATCTGATAAAATTTAAAAATTTTGAAAAAATACATATAAAATTAATTTACAAAACAACCATATGTGAGCTGATTTCACTGGAATTTCTAGACTGACTTATAATGTCTATCAATATTTAATACAGATGGAAATTGTATTTGTGATGGATGGTGTATAAGTGCAGATTTAAGAAACTACTATTGGTAATATTTGTATAAATATATTTACTAAACAACTTTTTGTTTTATACTCCCAATCCTTTGATCTGAGTTAATAGTATTTTATAGTTAATTAGTTTTTAAGGAACAAGGTATCCCTACATCTCATTTATCATAAAAACACCATGAGTATTATCAAGACTATATTAAATTGTAAAAGATTCTTATGTATGTATAAACCAGTATAAAGATGTCTAAATGACAGACATTGAAAACATTTTAGGATAAATATGTAATCATATTCTTCTATCATATCCAATTTCTTTAGTTTTCAGTAAAATTTTTAAAACTACCCCTTCGATCAAATGGCTAAAGACATTCTCATGGCTATAAATAAACTTAGGAGGTTGTGTATTCGCCAAATTTCTGACTCCACAATCAAGAACTCTTCATTATATGCAAAGTATATTTCCGGTAACTTATCTGAATGTGATATTATATATTCAAATGAAGATTCTGCATTGAAGGCCTATTTTTATAACAAAAAATATAATATAATAGATTTTTTGCGTGTTTTGAGGGAACAAGAATTAAACAATATGAATTACAATGTTGTAAAGGGATATTTGAAGAGAGAAAAACGAGAAGTTATTGATGTGTTCTGCAACTTTTCAACTTCATCCAAAGCATTTATGAGTATGGACGATCAGAATTCGCATTCAAATGGAAGCATCTTGCTTGAAGATATTATTTATAGGGTGATGCATGGTGAGATTTATAGGTTTAGAGGATGGGATAATGAAATAACTGAACGGGGCTACAAATTAGCTTCAAAGATTATGAGTTGTAGATCTTGTGACTCATCTGATACTGATATAAATAATGGATTAGTCAAGAAATGTAGTAGTAATGGTTTGAGTTTACAAGATAACAAGTATAATTTGCTCCTTTTCGATGAATTTTTCTTTCTCGGGATTGCAATAGATTCACTTACGGATCTGATCAACCCAGATATTTTCAATATATTTGTTCGATTTAACTCAAGAATTTTAAATGTGTGTCCAGAAACCACGCAGCAGTACAACTTAACTTCTCAAAATGCCCAATGGCTGATTGAAGATAGCCATTTAAAGAATGTTGATGAGTTAATATTTCAGGAAAATGAGGCCGATAATAATAATACGTTTGATAAAGGATCATTCAAAAATTCAGCAAATCTAGTATTTCCCGTTGATCTCCTGGAGCTCGTATACTATATTGCTATCAAATTCAATAACTATAAATACCTTGCAAAGATACCCAGTAAATCATTTTTATTAAGAATAGTAGTTGGATTGGGGGATGATTTTGAAAGATGGCAATACTTGAATGACCTGGTGACAGTGAATGATGCAACTATCATCGATGCAAGCAGTTTGGAGGACATTATCAATAATAATCTAGATGTAATTTCGTTATTCCAGAGTGGTCTCCCAGAGGAAATGTGGGGTTTTTTATATAAAGCGGTGAAGTCTTATTACAAGGCTGATAAACAGACAAGTAACCTGAAACTTAATTTATCTACAAAAGATCTTTTAAATGAAATCAAAAACAAAGATAATTCATTTATCAAAAGGATAATTTTATTCCAAGAGTTTTGTAAGAAGGAATTTGTTGAAGAAGGAGTCCCTGGCAAGCATGGCCTAGTATCACTCGGTGATTTGCTGGATTTGCCAGAAAGATTCTTTTATTTGGGACTTACAAATATTAATTCAGATATCACAAATTTACTAAAAAATTTCAATAAAAATTTGATATTTGATAGAAAAAAGTTGGAAATTTTCCATAAAATCAAACAAATCAACAAGTTGGAAATATTCACAAGATATTTAATAAAAAGAAATATTATATATGAAAACAGAGATGGGGAGCTATTTGAAGAATTTGTGGGGGTATTAAAATATAATTATGAATTGAATCAGTGTAAATCACCCAATGTTATATCTACATCTATACATGAAGACAATAGTCTAAGTGGGTTAATGAGTGAGGAATATAAGGGCAGATTGACAAGAATGTACAATAAACTGGGATTTACTATCGATGCTGAAAGTATCGGCTTGAAGCCTAAAACTGAAAGAAACGCGAGTACATTGATCAAGGATGGAATCTTTTCTACTTGTAATTTCTATGTGAATTTTAGGAAATGGCAAAGGTGTTTAGAAAATATTTTTAATAGTCATATGTGCTTATTAGTTGAATCAGATAGATTTGGATCTCAAAGAGTATTTATGTCACAGGCTGAGTATACTCGATCGCAAATGGGGCAAGAGTCAATATCTAGAAAAAAAATTAAATATTCAGAACAGAGTGTGTTTGAAAAGATTTATAATCAATATATTTTGAGGAAAGGTGATGATACAGTTAAAAATCAAATGGATTATAGAAATATACCGAATTTTGATAATATTCTAACCAGTTTATTCAAAAGTCTACAGGGTAGTAAGAATATGAAGTATCTATTGCGGTTTATTAGAGATAGCTGCTATTACAATGAAGTGTCATATGAAGATAACAAAGAAATATTTAATCAACTTATTAAGATCGATGATCGACTAGTTAAAGCTCTTACAGATAATAAAATCCTGGAAGATAGGGGAAAGTATCGTTCTGGTTTAATGTGTGTTATAATTTTGTGCGAGGATGTGGAGATGGTTATTAATGAATACTCAAACAGATATAATGAAATAGTTGAAGCCATGAGGTTAAAGTTGATTGGAAAATGTTTAAAAAACCAATCGGAAGATACAAAAGCACACCAATCTACAGATCAAGCACTGGCAACTAGTTATAAACCTACATGCAATGGCTTAGAAAAGTCCGTTGTGCAATTTTTCAAATGTATCAAGACTATGTGCGATAATAGCAATACAAATATTCAAATCATCGGAGTCAAATTGTATTGTTGGATTATTTGTGAGAAGTTTTACGGTTACAAAGTGCAGGATAGCACAATTGAAATACTACGAGACAATATGGTAATTTTGAAGGAAATAGATTTTTTTGATTTATTACAGTCTTCCAATGATATTGTATTAACGGAACTAATATCTGTACTAGGGGCATTTGGTCAGGATTGTAATGTTCTGCAGATCGGACCTGATGAAAGAGTCAAGGAAAGGGATTCATCAACTATAATCAGGCTTAATTCCATTCTACTAGATATTCTATTCAAAAGAGCTACCTTGGATGATCTCAACTGTCTTATTCTTTCAAAGCTGAACAGAGAATATATCTCTGATATTGATTATCAGCGAATCTACTCTATGTTTTATTTAAATCCTCTGAAGTATATAAAATATGAAATATACAACTTCGGATTTATCATAGACGATAATATGATTGCTGAGATGATCAAATGCCTAGACAGTGTCTATGATGATACCCTGTTTGGCAAAATGGTTAAATTAATTGAAAGTAATAGCGAAGCAATGGTTTTTGATAAATTAAAGACAATATCATCGGATGATGTAGATGAAAATATACATAACGAAGGAAAAGAGATACGTGGGCGAGATTTTATTAAGGAGACTGAGCACTCTTCCAAGTCCCGCGTGCTCAAACTGCATTATGAATTGTTGGTTGATAATATTTCAACTAAAAACCTTCTATTTAAGGCCTGGATTGTCAGGAGCGTTGATCTGTCAATTTTCAATTTGAAAGACTTCGTAAAAATTTGTCTCTTTATTTCTAACGAAGAAGATCTATTTATAGTTAGAATCTTGTTGATAAAATTGAAGGATTCACAGCTTTGTAAAAAATTTGATATTGTGAATTCCTGGCTGAAAAACCCCAAGCTAAAAGTATTGATCAGGAGGATTTATCCTTGTATTACAACCAACAAGATTATGTATGGTAAACTATTAAAAGGATGTGAGGAAGGAGAGATGGGGATGCTCAATGAAGTATATCCGGAAATGGAAATAGTTTAATAAACTGATTTCTGATTCGAAAAGTGGGAAAATAGTTTGTTCTAGGTTAAGAAGCAAATTTAACAATAAATCCTCCATTCAATTACATCATCTAAAGGTAATTTTTTAACAAGCATGCTTTTGATCACTTAAATTAATGTTGGACTGCTATTATTCAATAGACGGATCTTGATGATAATCCATGATTTAAATCTCTTGCCTCCTTTATGAAGACTCTATAAAGGAGTTATTTAAAGAAATGGATCTATTAAGCCCCAATGAAAAGTTCTACAAATCAACTTCTTTTATTGTTTGTGGGGTATATTTTCGCATCAGCCACATCGAGTGATGAACAAAAATCCTATAATTACTACAGAAAATTTGATGTGAATCTTAAAGAAACAGATCCTATAAGTAAAGATGCTTGTCAATGGGAGAAGTTATTAGGTCAAATCACGTTAATTCGACAGAAAGATGGTGCAGATACATTCGAAATATATTGTAACCTGGATGATTTTGTGAAAAATATTCCATCACAAGGGGGATCAAAAAAGGACTTTATTAGTATTTGTAATAAGTGTAGAGGTCAAATTCCCCTGTTCAAAAGAATATTTGACATGGCCTATGAACATGAAATGAATTACCTGCAGACTCTTAAAAAACTGAAATGTATTGGAGACGATGGTAAAGAATATTTTAAGGATGAGTGCAAAACGTTTACTAATGCAACAAACGAAGGAATTTTTATAAGAAAAGGTAAATACATGGGAAACCAACTTAACTGGATTGAGAATTCTTCGGCGCTCCTAGTCGGTATTTCGAACTCTGATCTTGGATTTGTCAATATTGATGAGGGGAAGGTCAATGCAATTGAAGATGATAGTTATTCCAACTACCTTCCAATGAAAAAGTCTATTGTAAACCTAATAGATCCTGGGAGCAGTAAAATGAAAAGAGAATGGTTTGTAACAAAAAGTAACTTTAATGGAAGCCGCATTCCAACAGCTGTTGTGGAGAATCCTTTTACTATTGTCGTATTCTATAAAGCTAATGAGGAATTGTACAATAAAGCCAAAGCACATGCCGAGAATTATGGGATGAATTTGAAAGCGTCAGAAAACACATCAATATCCTCTCCACAAGCAAATGAAGTAAAAAATACAGTTACATCGAAGGGATCAACTAATAAAATGATGAGGTTTGTTACATTTATAAATGTAATGATTTTTGCAATAATAGTACTTGTAACTGACATAGGGCTTGCAATGTACATTTTCTATCAAAGGGAATAATAAAGATGATTTACACTTGTATTGAAATATTGATTGTGTTTTTTAAGGAATTTAATTCTCTAAACCTTTTAATCGGCATTAATATCAAACCATTAATTTGTGATAGTTTCTAAAGTCATATTTGTCGTTGTTGTGTTTTAATATATCAGCCCATGGGTCAGATGTTCTAAACGTTTGGAATTTTTAGTAGCACATATTTCAAGTAAATCCTTGAGCGGAAGAATATATTGGTAAACCATCATACAAAAAACTATAATGTAATATCTATTAAGGACATCGATAACAATCTTATGATATTCAAATATACCAATTGATCAATGGCCTAAAGTGGAAATTGTACAGTAATAAGGGGTTTACCACAGTCATTTAACACTATTCATGAGATCCCCTCTATGGAGCTCTTATCAAACCAACTGATCAATCTATTGGTGGTGATTTCGGCCAGTATCGAATCTACAGATGATCAACAAAAATATTGTTATAGAAAATTTGATTTGAAGGTCGAAGATCCCAAGGATGGAAGTTCTTGTGGATTGGAGTGCTTGATGGATCAAATTGCTTTAATTCTACGTAAAGTCGGCAATTCTAATGAGTTTGAGGTTTTTTGTGTTGCAGATCAAAATGTAATAGAAGTCAATATTACAGATCAATTCAACATAAATACCTTAAGTATTTGTAAAGCTTGCTCTGAAAATCTTCCATTTTATAAAAAATTATTTGATAAAGCATCTGAATTCAACATGGATGGATTGCAACGATTGAAACCAGTGATACAAACTCTATCAGATGGATCTACAAGGAAAGAGCTTGATGTTATGGTATTTGTAAATGGAAACGGTGAGGGAATATTTGCTATGGAGCATAGATTGGTTTCAAAATATATTGATATGTCTGATATACTTCAAACATATGTACTAAGTTTATGGAATAATGGTGTCTTTTTAATTCCTCCTCATTTGCAGGAGATATACTCAGTAACTAAGGAATATGAAAGGAAATTTGATCTGATTAAGAGATCAATAGATACAATTAAGGCTGAGGGAAGTATCAAAACTAGTAGGCCGTGGTTTCCAACAGCTGAAAAACACAAAAGTATATCATCAATCCAAAGAATATTACTTGACGATCCTCTCAATATTGTTTTATTCGATGAAGTAGATGACGACAGCTATAAACAATTACAAGAAGAGGTTAAATCAACAATCGATGAAATATGCAAATCGTCTAAAAAAAGACGAATGCAACCATTAAACGAAGACTCAGGTATGAGTGACACAACAGAACTATCTACTGAATCTGAAGTAACTGATCTGTCCGCAATGCCTCAGGTGGAAAATATAGATCCGTCAGTAGAGAAAACTTCTAGTCTTGAGAACGAGCCGAGAATATTAGTTGATCCGATCATTGAAGAAACAACAATAGAAATAATCTATCCACCACAACATATTACTAAAAGGAAACCATCATCCCATTATTATTCCATCAATTTGTTGGTACTGGTACTAATCATTGTTGTCTTACTCATTGTAGCTTATAAAATTTACCAGTAGTAAAATTGAATAAATGCAACAGTTAATATATATGCAATTGATGAAGTCTGGTTTGTTCTCTGCAGTTGTTTTCATATTAAGTCTTCCATATTCCACCAACAGAATTAAATAATTGTCCCATTGTTCAATAACGCTCATCAAACTTATGATATTGTATGATCTTGAGGTATTATGCATATCTCACCTATTATTGTTGGTATTGAGGGCTCCAAGCATTATAGATATTTGAAACAGTAAGGAATTGTTCCTCACGGTCAAATATATGATCATTTATCATGAATTGTCTATGTTTGTGTTTATTTGTCTCCACTTCCCCTTTAATCTGCCATTCTTACCAATGTTATTTTTCAATTCTCCTTTAAAAATATAAAATGCCCGGCATCACCCCCCTTATGTCAACCAAGATTACAGTTTACGATAAGAGAATGAATGAGGAAGTAGAGATGGAGCTGAAGACAACAAACGAAACCATTTTAGATCTGAAAAAGCGAATTAACGAAGATAATCCACAAAATCTAATTATTTCTGTAAATGGCAAATTGCTTGGTGATATGACACCCCTTCGAGTTCTTGGAAAAAACTGCAAATTAACAATTGAAAACTTGAGAGGTGAAGATCAATCTGAGAAAATGGCAAATATTGATGGAGATAGAGTTTCTCGAGATGTGATTATCAGTAGAAGCCCAGCATCGCTAAAATCTACCAATTCTATTTCAAAGCATTCTAATTTAGAACAGGCCTCTTCTCAGAGTTATCCTATCGATGACTCTTTCTTTAACCACATCAACGATGAAGCTAAATTTTCAGCCATTCAAACCACCTTCACAGACAACATTCAGCTGAATAATATTCAAGTTACTGAAATTATCAAGGAAGAATCAGATGTGATAGAAAAAGATGGCAAGAAGTATAGGGTAATCTGTAGAGCAAAGAGAACAACCCTCCTTGGAAGACTAAGAAAGGAGTTTAATGAATTTATTGAAGTCTTGCGAGAAAATGTGACAAATCAGAGGGTTAACACGATTCTGTTACTTGCATTGCTTGCATCATTCAGCAGAATCCTCTTCGTATTCACGATAGGTATTAAAATATTAAGATTTATCAGTAAGGTGTTCTCCCAGAAAGAATTCCAAAATCTCTTCTCTACCTCCCATCTATCTAAAGCCATATTTATGTTCATTGGATCAATGATTTTAATTGATCACAGGGACTACCTTAGGTCTAACTGATGATTTTCCTCCAAATAAATTGAAAAATGGCATATAAATCATATTTGTAAAAGCTCTACATATTTAATAGATGTTGGAATGCCATTTTATTCCTTTTTTAATATGTACTTTGGAAAACACCTTCAGGTTTATAGTTAGCTAAAGTCTTGAAATATTAACATCAAAGACAAAGAATATTATACATTGATGCATCTTATATTAAATAATGAATCCCTTTCATACCTGGAGAACCAAAGAAAATAAATCATGTTTATTCATCGTCAATTTCCTGCAACTGTTAACTTTCATACATTACATATTTAAAAATAAAGGCATATCCTGAACTTAATTTAATCTGACTCATCGTTGAAAACAACTTTCTTGGACTTCCCAACCTTTTTCTGTTTTGGTTCCTCATTGTCATCGAATCTATGCTTGTTTCTGAAACCATCATTGTTTCTCCTATCTCCACTGTCGCTAAAATTATGCTTGTTTCTGAAGCCGTCATTATTTCTCCTATCTCCATTGCCTTCTCTTCGATTCATATTTCCTCCAGAACGACCATATAGCCTATCATCAGATCTTTTCTTATTTCTATCCTCATTCTTGTTACCCATGTTACAATAGATCTGACGATTGTTTATGCAGTGCTTTTCACTGGCCACTTTGGCTGCCAACTTTTCATCTGTAAATTCCACAAAAGCAAATCCTTTATTTCTACCCTCATTTTCCAAATCTATTGGCAGGGAAATGTTGAAAACCTTTCCAAACTTACTAAAGTACTTCTCAATCTCCTCTTTCTTGGTGTTGAAGGACAAATTTTTACAGAAAACTGTGTAAATTAATCTGTTTTCCTTAGGCTTAGCAGAATCAACATTTATCCTTCTGCCCAAAAGCATCGTTCCATTCATTTTCTTGGCCAAAGAAGCACTAGAAAGCTTTTCAAACTCCACATAAGCAAACCCTTTGTTTCTACTTCCATCATGCTTCAGAGGAACATTTACTCTAACGATTGTTCCTAATTTTTCCATTTCTTCTTTAATTTGATCCTCGGTTACATCATAATCAATACCCTTGATAAATACTGTTCTGGCAACATCTTCTTCTTCCTCATTCTCATCGCCACTTCCGCTGCCCGTCTCTAGACTAACACTTTCACTCACTTCCTCATCAATAACCTCCGCATCAGAATCTTTAGCTTGTGACTTCTTTGCTTTAGAAAATTTACCACAACTTTCAGATAAATGTTCCACTTTTTTATCAAGCTTAAATTTCTTTGGATTTCCCTCTTTAGACTGACTCACTGACGAAATATCTTCCATATCTTGTACTGCGTTATTCAGTTCCTCCTTCTCTTTAGAATTGAATGAAATACTCGAAGCGTCCGAATTTTCATCTTCTGATGACTCATTACTATCTTCCCTATTCTCTTGAATTTCTGATTCTTTTGATTCATCAATATCAGACTCTACATCTGCTGGTACATCCTCTTTTACTGGTATATCTTCTGGTGCAAGTATGTTCTCCTTGGTTGCTTTTTTGGAAGAACCAATTTTCTTTTGATTTTTTCTAATCTGTTTAGCCATTTGAGGATTGAAAAAGTCAAAATAAAAATTGATAAAAATAATTAATGCCTTTAGGAAATTGGAAATGAGACTATAGAAGTTGCAGAATAAAGATTCACCCAAAATTTATTATAAGAGCAAAATAGAAGGCTGAGCAAACTATTTACACTAAAGCTGTTTCTAAAAGCAAGAAATCGCCTGTCTAAAAACACCACAACAATTTAATAGCCTTTTACAATCACTCATTGGACTACCAAATATAATAATCAGTCACCCCTAAAATAACCATGAGCCCTAACCTGTTTGAAAGTCAGATCCATAGGATTAAGACATATTATGGACCGGTAATTGATCTGATTGATTCTGAAACTATATTCTCGCCAAAGATTCTTTTCGAAAGACACAAGGATATCAAGTATATATTTGTCATTGGGAATAATAACATATTTTATTCAGGGCTTGCTCGTCAATTTGGTATTAGTATTTTTCAGTTACCGGAAAATGAGATTCTAAAGGCCAAGGGAAGACATAAAGATCTTAAGGTAGTGGTTGCATTTTTAAAGGGATCTGTCGGAGCAATGATGACTGATTATAGAATTGATACTGAACTATTTAATGATAAAATTGCCGGTCTAAAGATTTAGGACACTTCAAAGAGCTATCAGCATGAACAATTTCCAGTGGTTGGCGACACTAATGCATTTTAGCTTGTTTTTCAATTTTTTAAAATTTTACCCCAATGCTGCCAGTTTTAATTCACAGGGGAAACACCTATAAGAATGCAGGAAATCGTAGAGAGATAGTTAGAACAGTCACTGGAAAGATGAAGAATTTGAAAGTTGGCAAGAAATCCAAGAAGCATAGATGCCACGAATGTAATCAGCTTCTTCTCAGTATTGCAGCAATGAGGCCAGCAAAATTCAGAAGACAGAAGCTATCAGACAAGAGAGTGTCGAGACCATATGGGGGATCACTCTGTGGAGGTTGTGTTGCGAAGAAGGTCACTACAGCATTTTTAACGGAGGAATCATTGGCTATTTCAAGAAAAAATCAATAAATTAGAGGATATTCTTAATGAATAATGAGTATTTATCATTTTACTATTGTTGAAAACAAACCACTTCTTGCTATCTCTTACACTCCCAATTTTTGATATGGTGCCAACCACTTGAGTGGACCTTACCAACAAGCTATCTTGAGTTTCAAGACAGTGATTTATTTTAGCAGGCACATTTTAATGTGAATGGGTGGGATCACTTGGGGCTTACAATTTTCTCCATTATTTTGCTGAAGCATCGGGACATCTATTAATTATGATGGAAGAAAACATGAACCATTTACTCAGTCCAGCTGAGTGGGTTTGATCGTTATTTTCATATTTTTTATTTTAGCCACCCATGGACAGATTGGCAAAGTATTTCCCACAAAAAACACCATACATAGATAGATGTTATGCGGGATCACCAGATGAATATTTGGCAGCCTTGGAAGCCAGCCCAACCGTTTTCGTGAACGATATTCCTTTGCATGTACGCGAGGAGAGAATATGGCACTTGTTTGGACTGTGTGGCCCCATTAAAAGGGTCATCATGGGCATTAATAATGAATACTTCTTCTGTGGATTTGCATTTGTAGAGTTTGCAAGTCCTTCATCGGCTGAAGCGGCAGTGAAAATATTTACCGGATACAAAATTGATTCGATCTCTATTAAAGTAGACAGAGATGTGGGCTTTAATGAGTCCAGAAGATTTGGAAGAGGAGCAGATGGAAATAAAAGAAACAGAAGGGACTACTGTGTCAACAAGAAAACAAAGCGAATAAATTGATTATAAAGCTAATATGCTTGATGTTGAATTCTACTAACTCTCTTTCTACCATTTTGTATATTTTCTCATATATTTTATACCTTCTCATATATTTTGAAAAATTTTTCAATTTTTTTAAAAGAGAATTAAAATTTTTTAATATTATTCACCCATACTATGCTCGTAAAAAACACCAAGCTCGCCATAGCCATAGGAATGTTGTTGCTAATGATTGGGATTTTAGTATTTAGCTATTTGCGCTACTATCCAAGCAATGAGAGTGGTGATGACAACTCAGCAAATAAGACTGCTCCTGGAGACAATAATGAAAGTTCATTATCTGTCCAAAATGATGTAGATCAAGGGGTTTCAGCCGATGAAACAGCACATCCAGCCTCAGAGGTTGGGCACTCGAATTCTGCACCAGCAGAAAACCACCCTTCTTCAGTGGTATATGCTAGTGGGAAACCAGAGGCAGTAATTCTTGAAAATGATCATGCAAGTGAGAATCCCATGATGCCATCTTCTACCGGGTTATTAAATTAATAAGGTTACAAACAAAACTTTTTCCACTCCTATGGTTACTATTTTTTTAATTGGTTAAATATACTCTCAAAAGTAAAGCATTTCTTCCCCTTTAATCAAGATGACACTTGAGGACGAATCAGATTTGGAGTCAATCTTTATTAAGCATGCCAGAACTAAACACATTATCGGCATTGGCACAGGATCCACCATGGAACGATTTTCAAAGGTGCTGCATCCAGCTAAAACCTATCTGCCGACCTCATTGCAGACCGAGTTGTTGATTGGTAACTTCAACCTGAAGGTTCTTCCTCGGGAAATTGATGTCTATTTCGATTCAGCAGATTTTTACAGTGATACGTTTTTAATTAAAGGACATGGTGGAGCATTGTTAAAGGAAAAGATATTTTATAGTATCAGTAACAAGAATGTGATAATTGTACACAAGCACAAGAGGATTCAGGAGACTCTGCCCAATCGGAATGGAGATTTGATAGAGTACAATGATATTTCAACAATAAGGGTTCCCATAGAAATAGCCAAGGAAGCATATTTCTATGTAACCAATATTATAAAAAACCGGTATAATTTAGACTTTGAATTAAAAAAGGTTAAAGCCACTCCATTTCTAACTGATAATGGAAACTTTATTATTTTCATACCATTCGATATCAACTTCATTAAGAGTTGCAAGAATATTGTCGGGGTAATAGAGCATGGATACTTTCCTGTTGATGAAAAGACTGTGATTGAAGAAATCTAAGCTTAGTGTTCAGTCAGGTTTTTAGTGATCAAAAAGACAAAACATCCCTTCGAAGATTAATACTTTATTTATTAAATGTGCCTCCTATCTTAGTAGGATTTTGCTTAATAAACTCTCCTTAGTTTTTTGTTATACTTTTTCATCCTTCATTTATGATTCTTGGTACTTCCGAAAATAAAATCACATTCAATTTTATTTCACATAGAATGTCTAAAACTGGCAACGTCTACAGAAATGTTCTGCAAGGATACACACATGCAATGAAACCACATTTGAGAACAGATTTAGAATATGATATTGTTAGGAATGCAATAATATATCCACACAATCCATTACAAAGTATGAGGGACTACAAGAGTACCATAGTCAAGAAGAATTTAGAAGAGTCTAAAAGGATTGATAGGTTTCCAGAGATATCAGAGCTCGAGAATACATTGCAAGACTCGACAAAATATCTTATTTTGACCCTAGACATTCTTCTTTACCATCCTTTCGTTATATTTTCTCCTGACTTTTCATATATTATTTTGGAGTCTGATTTTTCAGAACTGAAAGATAGGAACTTGGTGGAAAGGTACTTTCACAAATTTGTTCTATTTTGTGATCGATTTACAGATGGGGTATACAGTATATTCAAATCCGTGGATGATAGCGGAATGGATAACGTCAATCCTTTATATACTCAAGATAAACCAGATACGAATGGTAATGTAAAAATCTATACTTTATCAAACTGTAACAATCATTGCAGCTCTTCAGACTATTTTGATATAAAGTATCAAAATGTTCTTGGCATTTACAGGAAAGAGTTTCCACATTTGAATTTTGGAATTCTTGGAACACACAATCTTCCAATAACATTTTCTAAAACAGATATGGCTGATATTCATCTGAATATAAACAGTTCAGAGCCATTGCTTGTAGATGAGTCATCCAAAAGTGATTTATTTAAGGGAACTGTTATGGTTGATCCATTGAACAATAACCATGCTGATATTGTTTACTCCGAGGGACGAATAAAGGTGACCAATGTTAGAAATAGTAATTTTTTCCACTCAGACCAAATCGATTTGACAGAGTATTTGAAACGGCTAAAGGCCAATCCAGCTATTGGAGACACTAGATTAAATATTTGTGATGCCATATCTGGTTTGATTCATAGAAAAACCAAAATTGGAGTTGGGGTTGTTGTGAGTATAATTGGTAGCAATTGTAAAGATAAGACGTATGACAAGACTATTTGTGTTCGACCTATTGATACGAGACATTCAGAGTTTGAGTATGCTGTCCAGGATACACAGATATATGAGAATAGATTGGTTTTATACATTTTCAGTAATGGGAAATTTTTTATCATAAAAATACTAGGAATTTCAGGGAATATTGACGATGAAATAGAGGGTGTTTTGGTAGAGAACGGGGTGGATTATTATATGGATAAGTGGGATTTGGGACTAGATGGTGTATCTGTTGATCAGAACAGTGGTAAAAAAGACTCTCTAGCCTCTTCCATTATTAATATTGGTCTGCAGGCCTCCTCTGTTATTCAGTGCCATATTGATGATCCAGCTATCAATAATGATCCAGATATAAATAGTATTACAAATCCCCAGGAGATTCTTTCCTGCGAGCAATTTGGTGATCGAGCGGATTTTACAATGCTGGATGTCTGCTCCATTGATCCTAAAGGCTGTACTGATATTGATGATGCCCTACACTGTGTAGAATATGACAGCTATATTGAAGTTGGGGTACACATAGCAGATGTTAGTGAGTATGTGACTGATAAAGATTCTCCAGGTCTTTTTTCTAATTTACTGGACCATATTGCTAAGTTTAGATCGACTTCGGTTTATCTTGACCATTTCAGGATCGATATGCTTCCGCCTTTTCTTAGTTCCAACATTTGTTCACTTGTACAGAATAAATTCCGGAAAGTATTTTCAGTAATTTGGAAGTTGGAAAGAGAGACATTCAGTATTTTGGAGTACAGAATTACGAAAGGGTTAATAAACAGCAGGGCATCACTTAGTTATGAGCAGGCAAACAGCTTATTGGAAAAAGAAACGATCGACAAGTTAGTTATGAATAATGGAAACAACGATAGGTCTTGTGATGGGTCTGAGGAGAGTAGTGCTTCATGTCATGCTTTGAATAGATTAAAAGATCCCATCAATACGCTTATGCTTATTGCAGATAAATTACGATCAAATCGATTCAAAAAAAATGCATTGGAGTTGAATCGTGGCGAAACCACAACCATTCACATCCCCACCCACTATCTTGTTGAAGAGTTCATGCTGCTCGCCAATGTTACAGTGGCAGAATTTATCTATAGGCATAATCCAGAATATTCATTGTTAAGAGCACATCCAAAGCCTAGCAGTATAAAAATTCCTTTTATGGAGAATGGAGAAGAGAAATATGTTGATTTAAAAACAGGAGAAGAGATCAACAGAATATTAAGGGAGGTAGAAGGACGTGAGGATTCCAAAAATAGTATCGCAGTCGATGATGGTGCCCATAAATCCATCAACATACAAAATACCGATGGCTCTGGCTTCATTCCTTCAACAAATATTCTTAAAAATCTTATCACCAGGAGCTTACAACAAGCGTACTATTACTCATCTGGGGAAGAAAGCAATTTTAAGCACTTTGGATTAGCTGCCGATATCTATACACATTTTACATCTCCCATCAGAAGGTATCCAGATATTGTTGTTCATAGGACAGTAAAGACTATTCTGTCAATGATAAGACAAGCAGGTGATCATGGTGGGTTGATGTGTTCAAACCCTTTGGATGATTGCTATAGTGCGATCGATAATTTGAATGGGCTTGTTAGTAAAAATGCATGTAATTGGATGAATAAGCGCCATAGAAATGCTCAGAATATTTCGAGGATGGCCACTAAGGTCTACACGGCTGAGAAACTGAGTCTCGGGAAACGATCACACGGAATTATTACAAAAATTGATGAGAATAATTTATTGTCAATCTTTATAGAAGAAATAGGTTTAGAAGTAACTGTGCAAGGTACAAATTTGTATAGCCTATACCAAATGTTGGACTTGGAATACTCTGGTACCTTTGAACAATTCTGTAAGGATAGAAACATGCAATTTAGAATAATAAATTAGCCTTAGACAATCAGTATCTCTTTTCTTTATCAGGATTTAATTAATGCTATTCCTGATTCTTTTAAAAGTGTCTGTTAATGATCATTAATATCATAGAGTTGAAGCTTTAATAATATTCAAAACTACCATCACAAACTAATGTTTGGATTAATCTCTGGAATATAGGTATATACATACATGTCTTTTCAAGTATGGATATGCATAGTTGCTAATAAATCACCAAAATCAAATATTTATTATTCTAGAAATCCACATATGTCCTTGTACTTTAACCAGAAAGGGCACTTGGTTGTTTCTAAATCCTCATTGTACATCTCTAAAACCGTCTCGATATTGGTAAAGTGTGGTTTTGTACATTTGAATCCAACTACTCCACAATGCTGTCCAGCCTTAACACCTTGATCCAGAGCCATTATCGAAAGAAGATTGGCATTAACTCTATCGATAAATGTGGGATATAATCCCTTTTCCAAATGTCCAAAAACACTATAACTAATTTGATAGCTATCATGTCTTAACAATTTACACAGACTCTCTGTGGACATTTTGTTAAATGTGTTCTGATTTCTGAAAATAACAATTGATGATCTCTTGTAATCACCAAAGTTTTCAACCAAATTTGATTTCAGATATCCCAGAGATTTTAAATCATCAGTACTCCCTGTGGAACTACTGGCATTTGCTGAAATAGAACTATGCTTTGACAGCACAGTCTCATCTGCACACACTTGTCCCTTATCCGTATCATTCGTTACAACCTTGGCATTACTCGTGAATTCAGATTGTGCTCCACAGTGGTTTTCTTTAGAACACTCAACATTGTTAATAAGGACTTCATAAGCAGATGAGGCTATCCCGCCCATGATGCTTAGATAGCTACAGTTGTCTCCCCCGATCTCAACCATAAATATTGTATTTTCCATAGCAGCAGCCGATAGTTTATTTGCAACAGTGGATCTAGTAATAATATTGAGTGCAGAATCGGTTCCTATGGATTTGCTGGTTCCGGGAATATTGTTTTTACTAGTTGCTGGAATCAGTATCGCACTGATGTCACTGAACTTTTTGAAGTCGTTAATCACTCTTAGGTTTCTACTTCCCCCAATGATTACCAGAGTATCAACTCCATACGACTTTAGGGCTGAAATCATGGAGTCGATCGGGGGAATTGTCTTCGATGAACCAATCCCAACACCCCCATCGTTTATTTTTGTTGAAAATTCATATAGCTTGGCTTCAATAGGTTGATTTGAAATTACCCCATCATATCCCTGTAGAAAATATAGAATATTGGCTCCAGAAGAGATTCCCATCTCACATAGCATATTTATGGCCGTATTCATACCACATGCCCTAACACCATCCATAATAATACCAACAGTAACCTTTTGAATATCCTGAAAATTGCTATTGATAGCATCAGCTGATCCTGAGGATTCAGTGCAATCGCCTCCATTGGCACCTTTAGCGCTATCGCATAGTCGTGGGATTCTAACAAACTTTTTGGAGAAAAGATTGTGCACTTTAACTTCTTCAAAAATTCTTTCTTCGCCTATATGATAGTCGAATCTTCCTTCTGTAAAAATCGTTCTAATTTTATTAATTCTTAGTTTTTCAAAATGGTTAAAGATATATTTGAAAAGTTGATGCCTACATGTGAAAATGCTCTTGAAATCTTTGGAATCGTAAAATCCTTTCAGTTTTTTGGTTTCGAAAATAACCTTTTCTATTTCTATAAATGAATATTCATCACAGTTATACGCAATCATCTCTGCAAACGAAATATCATGTTCCTTTGATGAATAATCAGCTTTGCTGGAAAGTGGGCTCCCATCTATACGATTGGCCTGCTTATTCTGCCCAGATGCTTCATGTTTAAAGCTATGCTTTAATAATATTTCATTTACTACCTTAATCCCAGACACTGTTCCTATAATTCTATCCTGAGCACTAGTGTATCCCCCTCTTTGAATATGTCCGAGTGTGAGTCCTCTCACATCAAACCCAGCCTCTCTAACTGTTCCCACTACCGTTTCTAAATCAATCTTATTGAATTGTAAGTCTACAGCACCCTCAGAAAGAAATATTAGAATATCCGGTTTGTGGTTGTTGTATGCTGTTTTGATTGATTTAATTAGTTCTTGCCTCCAGTAATCTTTCCCATCTTTGCTGTAAATGTGCTCTGGAAGTAGAACAAAATCTGCGTTGACTGCAAAGGCCGACAGAAGTGCAATCCACCCACAGTTTCTCCCCATGGTTTCAATGACGAAGACTCTTCTGTGAGAACGCATTGTGGACAATAGATTATCTACTGCATCCATTATCCGTGTCAAGCATGAGTCTGAGCCGATTGTGATCTCAGAGCCATAAACATCATTGTCGATTGTGGCAGGAACTCCAATAATATTACAAGCTCTAGTGGCCTTATGAAGATACTTATAGGACGAATCCACACTCATATCAGTGCTTGGTAAAGTTTCATCAGTCAATTTGTCTTCTCTCCTAGCATTATAGCTTGGATCTGGATTGTCATACCTACCCTCTGCCTCCAATTCCTCAACCAACTCCCCAAATTCCTCTTTGAGAATTAATCCTCCAGTCATGGATCCATCACCGCCAATAATTATCAGATTATTGATTCCTCTTTTACTCAGATTCAATACAGCCTCTTTTCTACCCTCTCTCGTCTTGAACTTGTCACTCCTAACTGAGAGGAGGGTTGTTCCTCCTAAATATGAATTATGTGTCTCACTATTCCAACTTAACTTTCTAATATCACCATTCATTAATCCTTCAAATCCCCTATACACACCATATATAGGGATATTATATTTTATTCCTGTTCTAACAACAGATTTCACCACTGAATTCATTCCGGGCGCATCCCCTCCACTTGTTAGAATTGCTATTTTAATATCCTTACGATTCCATGCCTTTATTTCAACTACATTTCCTAGAGGATCTGAAATTTGTGTTTTGTCGAAAAGTATTCTGTTTCTAAAGAAATCCACCACAAACTCCAAATCAATAAGAAGTGACAACTTCTTGGCGGAATTGTATGAAAGTATTTTACAGTTTTCTGATGGGCTTAGCTTTATAAATGACTCCAATGGCTGAGATTGATTTGCCTGTGGATGGTTATGGTACATTTCTGATGTTGACTCGATTTGTTGAGTAGACACATTCAGACCCAAATTCCTATAGAATAGAACTGATTTGTCCACTAATTCGCTATTGCAGTACAGAATTACTTCGGAAATGCCAGAAATATACTCTTGACCATCTTTGACTGCACCGATCATGTCGGAAATGCCAATGTCGTTTGGACCTGAAAAAATTACACTTGGATGGTCACTGTAGTATTCATAGATGTCTCTTTTGGATTTACCAACGGTGGTGCCAGAATCCGATATGGTTGTTTCATCGTCTTCCCTGTGTTTTCCTCCTCTGCCCCCTAAACCACATTCCTTATGATTCTTCGGATCCATTAAGGAGTTACAGCATTTATTTTTATAATTCCAGAAAACGTCATTTTGATCAGTTCTGATTGGATATCTTCAAATAGTCTTATATCCACACAGCATGACGTGTCATGTCAGCCATAAAATGTGAGCATATTAACTCCTTTAAAAATTTCCTTATCCACTAACTTTAATTCTTACAAAACTGTTTATGTAAAAATAAGTAATTGTATTTTCAGTAATTTCGCTTGTTTAGGCTGCAAATGAGTCTTGAAGAGCCTCAATTATGTTTTAACAGAAGTTGCTACCGTTTTCCTTGGACAAATTTTTCTTTTAGAAATTTTTTATGAAAATCACCCAAATTATGAACCGAACATATTTAATAACTTTGATTTTTTTACCAGTTTTGGATTTGCTCTATGAAATAAGATATCAGATTTACTTCAAAATCAATGATTTTAAACACCAAATTTTTGCAAATGCCGAGATGAGCAGATCTATAAGTTATAATGATGCTATCCAACACATTGAACATAGCTCAACCCATTCGGTCTGGCATCATATAAACCATATTGTCTTGGTTTTTATCTCTATGCTTTTTGTACTACTACTAATCTTTCCAGCAGTTTGCCAAAGTTTAAAAAAGAAGACTCTAAGAATGCAGATGTTCTATCCAAAACTTTACCAGGGATTGAAAGCCTACGAGATATTTTTGTTACATCTTCAAACTGCATTTATTAGATACATAGAGACTAGGGCAATGGTAAAGAATATTTTGATGGATGGATTTAATATTCCTAAGGATGCTCCAATCCCGTACTTTTCGAAACTCACAATGCCCTTGGCTTCCAATTTGACTCTTCTTTTGATATTCTTTGTTATTGCTCCATTGGAAATGACTATCAAAGTGTATATGGAACGAAAGCTACACCACAACTCAAGCTATTTTATGGCATTTCTCTTCTCAGTGAAAGAACTCCTTTACCTTTCACTCCAAACCATCTTTCAGCAGGTATCTAGGGCTAATGACATCGATGGGCCCACGAAGGTGTCTATTTATGGCTGTAATAAGATCATTCCATTTACAATAGCACTCAACCTTGGAGACCAAAAGCTACTTGTTGCCAGTGATCTGGAAACTATATACAAATTTCCAGGATATTTCCAGTTTCTCTGTTTTAGATTTACCCTACTAGGTGTCTGTCAGACTGCTTTGAGAATAGTTCGATACTTTTTGTTCGCCGGGGTAGTTGTCTATTTTGACAAGAACTATCTTAAAACTTTTTTAAACCGTGATATTAGCACCATCTGTGGACATTTCTTCTTTGAGGAATTCATAAATTTGGGGCTGATTAAATACTTAAATTCACCCCTGAACATCCTAATTAACCATCTGACCTATGTGGCTGATGATCTAGTCGAAGATAAAATCAGTCTGATCAAGTATCTGATAACCCACTGTCATGAATGCCATAGTGTTTCTTTATTTTATGGGGTATTCAATGGCATATCTAACAAGCTATATCGTGTGAGTCGGTTGCTTGATGGTATTAAGAAAAATGAATGAATTATTATTAAACTTTATTTGGGGTTTTATTGTACTTGGAGGAGTTGAGTTAAAATAGTGTATTTTAAAGCCTAATTGCCAGTTCTAACAACTAAAGCTCAATAGGTATTGGAAGCAGTGTTTTTTAAGGAGATAAGAAAGTATGCTCTGGAGCATTGACACACAGAGAGTGGAATTTTATTCAATTGAGTCTACAGTGCACTATTTTGGGTTGAAGATCAGAAAATACCAAATTATGGCCATACCAATCTAAATCAATACTAAATTTATTTTGGATTATTATACCCTTAAAAATGAGTGTTGAGGTTTCTCGCTTTAGGGAAAATTGTGCCTATTGCTTTAAACAAACGAATTCATTTTGCTCTTGCAATCTTTCGCTTTGTGAAGAGCATGTAGAATTTCACAGAAATAAATTTGAATGTAGAACAGTTTATGAAATTTTTAAAGAAAATGACAGATTCCTGGCTGTAAATATGGAGGGTGAGATTGATGAGCATGTTTCCCGCCAAATCATGAATGTAAAGACTCACAATAGTTCATATGGCGAGTCTAAGGCCATCTGTACCCACTTTTTAGAATCTGAAAAGGTATATATAAGGCCCCATATTGTATGTGATGAGTGTGACGTTACTGACAAACTATGGAGTTGCCTGGAATGTGAGTTTACAGGCTGCAGTAGAAAACAATATGGACAGGTGGGGAATGGGCATATGGGCGAGCATAAAACCATAACCAATCATAGCCAAGCCGTTTTGATTTCTGATCCATTAACCATCTATTGCTATTTGTGTGATAGTTATATTAAGAATATACCACTTATTGAGTTTATTGGTCAAAATCAACGGAATGATTCACCAAAACATTTAAAGTCATGCGACAACCACCAGACCCCTGACAATATCACTTTAGACAGCACAGATTCCCCAAAATCACACAATTCTATCAGAATTTCAAGAACCTTTAAGGGAATTGTTAACTCAGGTAATACTTGCTTTATTGCCACAGCATTACAACTGTTTTGCGACACGTTTCCAAGGGAATTTGGAATGCATTTCATAGTTTGTGAAAATGATCCCCTGAGCTGTTTTCTTTGTCAATTCATTAAAATCATAAACGAACTTAAATCGACAAATACAGGCCCAGATCTGGAGTCAAATCCTTCTATCTTGGAGAATGGATGTGCGGATATTGGTAAATCAAAGGCCAATGCAGATTCTGGTCAGACTTTCGATTCCATTGATATTTCGGATTTTTTAGAAATTTTCTACAGTGAAAATCCACAGTTCCAGAAGAATGTCCAACAGGATAGCTCAGAATTCCTACAACTTCTTTTTGAAAAATATGAAAACTCTAGTTTGGTTGAAAATATCACGGATCTGTGCAATTTTAAATTTGAAAAGATTCTTAAGTGTGATGCCTGTTCAAAACAGACCAGAATTTCCGAGTCGGGCTCAATTTTATTCGTTAACTTTCACAATAGGATTAGTGATTCGATTGAGGAGTACTTTACGGAAAAAATCAAGTGCAGCTGTGGCTCAGAAGTTATCCCGGAAATTACATTTGATAAGAGGCCTGAAAAATTGATTGTCTGTGTAAAAAGATACAGATTTGTGGGCTCAGAGATTCAGAAACTTACTGGATCAATCAAAGCCGACAATTTCAAGATAGCAGGCTGTGAATCCGAAACTTTTGTGTTAGAATCGGCAATTTGCCATTCTGGAACCCAGATGAACTTTGGCCACTATACATGGTATTGCTGTATATATCCAGAAAAGTCTCATGATACAAAAAAATCAGCAAATGTACTGATCAGCGACCAGGTTATTCGAGAAGGCACTCCAACCGACACATCAACAGGTGTGATATTTGCATACAAATCAATAAAATAATTCCACAGGCACATGCTCAGGGAAGCCCCCAAAAAACACAATGGTTTTTAAAATAAAACGGATTTATTCATACTCTACGTCCCTTATGACCACCTTTTCTACGGCATGTGTCAGTTGGAACTCCAGTGGTGCACATAATACGGCCCACCTTCATTCCCTCAGTAGAAATAAATGTCCTAATTGCAGATTGAGCTCCTGCTCCTGGATGGCGTCTTTTGATTCCTCCTCTTCCTCTAACTCTTATATGGCAGGTGGTTATTCCACAAGCAAGTGCTTTATCTGCTGCATCCTGGGCTGCCTGAATGGCTGCATATGGAGATCCCTCATCTTTCTTGGACTTCACCTTCATACCACCTGTAAATTTGGCATAGGTCACACGCCCAGTTAAATCAGTGACATGGATGAACGTGGCATTTTTGGTTGATAAGATATGGCAAACACCAACCTTTCCACCAGCAACTTTTTCGACGACCGGCTTTTGTTCTACGACATTTGTATCTTCCATGATGGGCTTAAGATTTGGAAAATTTTTGAAAAAAATTGAAAATTTCTCATAATCAAATAGACGTGCTTATTTATGGATTTAAAAGAATAATATGGCGACAATTCATGGTGATGTGTGTTTATCACGGATTATTTACTCGTTGCAGCATGATTTCCACAACAATAACAAATCTTTATGAGATAAGTATGATTGCGTGTCAAAGAGTAAAACAAGAGGTAATATTACACTGTGATTCAAAATGTACCGCATATACCACATGAAATAATATAGTAATTATTGGACTGCCACTCAGTTTTGGAATTTACTACCTTATTTTTAGGTATCTAAATGCCAAAATTTGCCAAGAAAATATATTTGATGGATTATATAATACTATTTATTCATTTAAGTAGATAGAACTCGTGTCAATCTCATCTCTTAAATCTTCAGTATAGTTGTTGAGTGTACTCTTCAGAATAAAAGGATGCTCCAGTAGAATATCGACAGTAGGTCTTTTTCTGTAGTCAACTTGCATGCATGTCTTGATAAAATCCTTCAGCTCATTGGATGTGCCTCTTTTAAAGAAAAATCGATGGTTATTTTTGTCCTTCTCTGTGCTTCTATACTCTGAAATGAAAGTTCTGTATTTTTTCATATCCTTCTGCATTGATTCATCATAAAATGGAATGTATTGTAGAGATAAATACCATGTAATTGCACCCAAAGACCAAATATCTGCCTTAATCCCATGAATTCGATCATATATGACCTCCGGAGGTTTGTATGGAAATGTTCCGTAGTTCTTCTTGGGAATTACTGCTTGTTGGTCTTTAAAGTGTTGGGTAAATCCAAAGTCTATAAGCTTATATGTAATCCCATCCTTGTGTTGCTTGCCCATGATATTTGCAATCTTCAAGTCCAGGTGTGCATAGTTGTTGTCATGCAGGTACTTGAGTCCTTTAAGGGCATCTCTCATTATATCAGAAATAATGTTTTCATTCCCATTGATGGATCTTATAGATATCTTGATATCCATAAACTCAAGGAATATCCAAATAAGAGTCTGCTGCTCTTCTTCCTCACTTGAATCGTCATTGGACACCATCCGTGTTGTTCGATTGGTCAGAATCGTGTTCACAATATGCTCGGACTTGCCCTTGAACTCACTCGACACCAGGTCCTCATTCAAAACATTGTTTGGGTTCCAAATAATCCTCTTTAGAACCACTGGCGGTGTGGTGTATGTATATTTAAAGACCGCCGTTGTTTGTGTCATTCTGACTGGCTCCAGAGGTAATGCAGGCTTGAGCTTCCTAAACTCGCGGTTCTGCTTCTGTCTGTTCCCAAACTCCAGTATCCTATCCATTTCTTTATTTATGTAGTCCATACATTTGTTTATCATTTCGTCAAGGATAACCTCTGGTTCTTTTTTAGAGAAAAATTTTAATGACCAAAAACTAAGAATAACTAAAGCCACTACAGTTATAATGACTTTTAATATATAATTTAGTCGATTCAGTGTTTTTGTGAAACTCCATCTAGAATCCTTAAAATTAATATTCATTAAAAATGTGGGTGGATAGTGAAAAATTAAATAAGAAAAATCTTTTTTGAAAAGCCAGCCAATGAACCATCCCAGCTATATCCCCCTGTACTTACTCCATATCTCTATCGTGAAATATCTTTGAAGATGTATTCTCCCGATCATTATGCGCTTTGATGACTTTAGGTTTAAAGCTGAATAACTCCCTAACTCAAGATTAAATGTAATTTTAGTAGGATAAAATTGCAAAATATCAATCTAGTACATAGAAGGATGGAAATGTGACTTGCCCTAAATTATCAGATTAGTGTATTGATATTAAAGAACTTTATGGCCATTTATAATCCATATCCCAGGAGTTTGTGAACAATTTCAATAAAATTTCTCGAATTAGCAAACCCCCTTCATTACTTGTTATTCCAACGGTTCAAGGATTGTTGGCCACTATGAATTAGTTGTATAGAAGTTTATGATATTGTGAACATTATCATCGAAGACTGCTCTTAAGTTTATGTGGCAAGTTATTTCCTACAAATAAAAGTCCATTATGCAAATTAAAACAGAAAACACTTATGCTCCAGAATCATTTCAATATTAATTTATTCTATTATCTGTAAAAAATATCATTTAAAATTAGTCTGTGTCAATCTCATCTCTTGAGTCTTCAGTATAGTTGTTGAGTGTACTCTTCAGAATAAAAGGATGCTCCAGTAGAATATCGACAGTAGGTCTTTTTCTGTAGTCAACTTGCATGCATGTCTTGATAAAATCCTTCAGCTCATTGGATGTGCCTCTTTTAAAGAAAAATCGATGGTTATTTTTGTCCTTCTCTGTGCTTCTATACTCTGAAATGAAAGTTTTGTATTTTTTTACATCCTTCTGCATTGATTCATCATAAAATGGAATGTATTGCAGGGACAGAAACCATGCAATTGCACCCAAAGACCAAATATCTGCCTTCAATCCGTGAACACAGCCATATATGACCTCCGGAGGTTTGTATGGAAATGTTCCGTAGTTCTTCTTGGGAATTACTGCTTGTTGGTCTTTAAAGTGTTGGGTAAATCCAAAGTCTATAAGCTTATATGTAATCCCATCCTTGTGTTGCTTGCCCATGATATTTGCAATCTTCAAGTCCAGGTGTGCATAGTTGTTGTCATGCAGGTACTTGAGTCCTTTAAGGGCATCTCTCATTATATCAGAAATAATGTTTTCATTCCCATTGATGGATCTTATAGATATCTTGATATCCATAAACTCAAGGAATATCCAAATAAGAGTCTGCTGCTCTTCTTCCTCACTTGAATCGTCATTGGACACCATCCGTGTTGTTCGATTGGTCAGAATCGTGTTCACAATATGCTCGGACTTGCCCTTGAACTCACTCGACACCAGGTCCTCATTCAAAACATTGTTTGGGTTCCAAATAATCCTCTTTAGAACCACTGGCGGTGTGGTGTATGTATATTTAAAGACCGCCGTTGTTTGTGTCATTCTGACTGGCTCCAGAGGTAATGCAGGCTTGAGCTTCCTAAACTCGCGGTTCTGCTTCTGTCTGTTCCCAAACTCCAGTATCCTATCCATTTCTTTATTTATGTAGTCCATGCATTTGTTTATCATTTCTTCTTGGAATTTCTGGTTATTTTTTTATGAAAAATTTTTCTAAAAAATAAATTCTTCTGGTATTTATTATTTGCTTATCAAAATTAGGTATTAATGGGATCAAAACTGGGAATATTCAGCATAGAAAGACCTTTCTACTAAAAACTTAATGTTTATGACGATAATTCTGCCAGATATGGACCAAAAATGCTCATACACCATCAATGGATAAATTTTAATGGGATACTTATTTTGTAGCGAAAAATATGGTAGTATGTGAGATTTGAAAATTATTCCGAGACCAACAAGAGCATTTTTGATCCTGGAAATAATATTAATTATCACAATAAAGATTATAAAAATTATTGTTCGACCTCTTGTTTGCTGGAACAACCATACTTCCCAAATAATAAATAATATTATTTGTCCCCTATAATCAAAAGTTTCAAATAGATACCTTGCAATAATCTTAAATCCTTTATGATATCACAAAGCATCCTAAGATATGCAGTTATTTTTGTGGCGAACATTTGGAGATGCAGCTACTCTCAGGTCAAATACATCACAGAACAGTGGACAATAGCCCACAGTTCATTTTCAAGCTTACCATCGGAGTCCAAATTTATCAGCTACAATTTTTTAATATTACTTCTTTCGTTCCTAGGAATAGCATTAATAACTTTTGGGGGTCTTTGGTGCAGAAAAATACTGATGATTGTCTACTTGACAGCTCTTCTAAACACCGCACTGTCTTTTACAGGAGAGTTCTACCAAAGGATTGTGGAGATGATCATCACAGTTGCTGCAAAGCTTGGATTACAATTGAATCTTGACACTACCCCTACGAAAAACTTGTATATCTTCAGTCTAATATTCTGCTTAGTTGTTTCTGTGTTTATTATACTGTCTGTTAGCTCGGCAAAGACTTTTTTGATGATTTTGGTGGGATTCGTGGTATACTATCTGAGTAGAGAGCAACTACAAATTGAAGACGAAATACATAGGAAGGGATCTGCCATTGTAATTGCCCTGATTAGTGCCTATATTGTCTACGCAATTATTTCATCGGTGGAGACTGTTTTGCTGGCAAGCCTATTTTCCATCTCTGGATCTCATATTCTCTTGCAATACACCTCCATCGTTTTCAATAAGCCTTCGAAGTATATCCTTTTTGCAAATGAAACTATCAAAGATGGTAATCTGAACTTGACAATTGAAGGCATGACCAGTGCTGAGATGGAAGAGTGCATTATGACATTCCTGATTGTGGCATTTATTGGATTTATATCCAACATGATGTTTTTTAGAGGCTCCAGGAAATAGGAAGGTATTTGCAGAAAATAAATTGATATTCATTAATACCCTATCATACATTGTTATGTTTTAGTTTTCTTAAGATTCTGAAAACTTAAATTCCCACTATTCTCTCATTTCCATTCAACACCCCAAATATCCATGACTGGGAAAAAGCCAAACTTTCAGAGAATATTTGACAACTATTTAAGCAAAAACACACGAGAATCGGCCACTGAAATGGAAGATCCTAACTCCATTGGCAATCAAAAACAGCCTAGCAATGCTCTCTCCCCATCAAAGAAAATCAAACCAAATTTTAATGAACAAGCTGGAAATATCCCAGAAAAAAGGCCAGAAGCAAATGAGACAGCAGTGCCAGTCAAATCTGAAAGGGTCAAAATATCACTCACAAAGGATGGGTTGATCCAAATCAAGCCTTCTAACAAAGTTATTGCGTGTGCCCTAGCTACACAGCAGGGAGCAATCTATTACTTATCTCAGAACCAATGGTTGGTAAGAGAGAAGCATTATAATATTGTGGTCTCAGAGCTAGCTAAAAATCAGATTCCATTCGAAAAAATACCTGCTGGAGTGATGAAATTGCTAAAAAAGCCAAGGCCATGTGAAGACTTCGTTTTGACGGGCAAGATTTATGAATGTCTGATGGATTTCCAAAGAGAAGCAGTTCTTTTTGCACTGAGCAAAAATGGTAGGATACTGCTCGCAGATGATATGGGACTTGGAAAGACAGTCCAGGCACTTGCGATTGCAAAATATTATTCTTTAGAATTTCCACTTCTTATAATAGCCCCAGCCTCGCTCCTACACAACTGGTCAGATGCAGTTTCACAGTTCCTAAATATGGAATCCACAATAGTTACAGAAAAAATGCATTTTGGCGATACTATCTCTATAATTAGCTACAATCAGGCCTCTAAATTTGAAGAAGTTATCAGAAATAATAATTATGGAGTCATTATCTGTGACGAGTGCCATTCCTTGAAATCCACCACGACTAAAAGAACCAAGGTGCTTTTGCCCATTTTACAGAGATGCTCCAGACTTGTCTTGATTTCAGGCACACCTGCGGTCAGTAGACCACTAGAGTTGTATACAACGATTCATGCCTTGGACAAGACGATTTTCCCCTCATTTCCAGAATATGGAATGAGATATTGCAATGGTCGGAAAATATGGAATAGAATGGATTATTCTGGATGCTCCAACGCAGAGGAATTAGGAATGATTTTGGAAAAGGAAATTATGATCAGACGGTGCAAGGATAAAGTCCTGAGCCAACTACCCAAGAAGTTCAGAAGATGTGTACTAATAGAGTCCTCCAAAAAAGCAAAAATAAAAAATTCAGAAAATATTGTCGGTGATCAAGTTTCATTCGATATTATGCAACAATATCGGGATGCAGTCTCCCTGAAAAAGGATGCCGTTCTTGACTACATTGAAGGGCTATCAGAAAAGAACATGAAATTTCTAGTATTTGCACATCACCAAGAAATGATGAACGAAATCGAGGAATTTCTAATTTCTAGGAAGTGTAGTTATATCAGACTGGACGGCAGTACAACCAAATCAAAAAGACATTCATTGGTTGAAAGCTATCAGAACGATAGCAGCATAAAGATAGCACTTTTGAGTATAACAGCATGCTCGACTGGTCTCACTCTTACTGCAGGTAAAGCAGTTGTATTTGCAGAGCTATACTGGAATCCAGGAACCATGATGCAAGCTGAGGATAGAATCCATAGAATCGGGCAAAAGGATAGTGTTGATATTCACTACCTAGTCTGCAAAGATACTATCGATGAAGTAGTTTGGCCAAAGCTATTAAAAAAGCTAAATGTTTTGGAGAGTTTGGGTATTTCTACGAATGAACTGAAGCTAGTAAAAGGCGAGATTAAAGGTCAAGCACAACTACGACTTGACAAGTGTTTACCGAAGACAAAATAAATATTCTATTGTTAAAATGATTTGATTGATATTCCCGAGAAATAACCGATTTTATCAATCTATTCTTCCGATAGTGCTCTAATAATCATCTTGGAGATGACTAGAAGTTCTAAAATTTACTCTATTTTTTGAGCCTAATGCACTTTTGTCCGTTTTGTAAGAACATGCTGAAGTGTGAGCAATCGCAATCTATGAGTCTGAGTTGTGCTTCCTGCCCATTCACATACAAGCTATCGAATATTTTATCGCATGTTCTGCACAACTCTGTAAAAAACATCGAAAAAATACTGGGACAGGAAGATGAGATGAGGTATGGTCAGAAGTGTAAAATAAAGTGTCCAAAGTGTTCACATGGAGAAGCATTATACAAAGAAATCCAAACGAGATCGGCCGATGAGCCAATGACCATATTTTATAAATGTACAAAGTGTCTATTTGATTGGAAAGAATAATTCTGTTTGATTAATAAATCCTGAACAGTTTACAAATATTTTGTTTTATTTTGATCATATTAAATAATTCTTTGAATGGATTATTATGATGGACGCACTCCTCTGATGTATATTAACGATAACTTCTCACCGATCGCATCGGGTAGTCAATATAATTGATGTAGTAGATTATATTTGTGTAATCCATGCCTATATCTTTGCAGTAAATCATATTACCAAATTACAATCCATCCAAACAAAATGAAGAGTCTAGCAACATATTAGTTGGAAATTATTAAAGTATAACATGGACAATAAATTTATTTATGAACTACAGAAAATATCTCCAAGACTTTGTTGTAGGTTATAGCATTTCGATCACTAAATGAGAAAAGACACATAGTGCATCGGGTTGTCCTGTGAATGTTCTTTTGCTAATGTAATTGTTGTAGATTTTATGTTTTGCGGTATATCTTAAGGTTGGACATATTTATTTGGCTTAAATATTTCATCATTCTGATACTCTTATAATATTGGATGGATGTAATAAGTATTTGAAATTGAACAATATTTGTGATCTTAGATTTATGTGAAAATGTTGGACATGTGAATATTAAGACGTGTAGAATTTAGATCGGTTATATGATAGATATATTCATTTAAAATTATACCTTAATGCAAAAAGAACCTTTTTATCCATAAAGTCCTGTTGTGAATCTGGTACTTTAAATTGATGATGAAATAAATAGTTGGCTTGGATTTTTCATTACAGACATTGATCGAATCTTTATAAACTATAATAATAAATTCTCATATAATGACTATTATTAAAATATCGACAATAGAATTGATTTTTATGTTTTAAATAAATATTTATGCACCACCACTGATTTCTTATAAAATATTTGAATATTTTAATGATTTGGTCATGATCGTTGATTAGCAACATATATATTCTAACTATAAAAACATCTGAGTTACAAATCAAATCACGGTTATATTGGAACAAGTATAATATCGAACGAAATAATTCAACCATAAATTTAAGTAAACCTTTTGATTTTTGACCTTATCTCAAATATTTGTGGACACATGATGCTTATATTATTCTTAACAGTTCACCTCTCTAGTACTACATGGATATAATAAGATTATAAAATGCATATTTAATTTATTTCTCTGAATAAACACAAATACAAATTTAAGTGCAGAATAAACCATCTTCATCAATTTCACAATATCATATGGCATATATATAATGTTACACGTGCTTTCTGAAATGAACACTCTATATTGAAATCATGTTCCCTCACATATATTTGTTGTGAACATCTTGCTCTTATTATTTGCATGTTAGATTGACTACACCAATCTTTTATATTATAAATCAATTTTCATCAGAATCATTTGAGTTGTATTAAAATATGTGAATAAAGGCTTCCTTCCCATAGCTAATATATAATTAAATATTGCAAACCAAAGTTCAATCTGTGATATTGAATTCATTATAGAATATAATGTTATCGTTAAATACTATAGAAGTCATGGTAGGACAATATTAACCTATTAAATATATTCCATATGATTACTATAATCGATTAAATCACACACAAGTAAATATCCTGCATACTGATAATGGTTAAACAATATATATCTCGTTTGTCTGAAAAGCACTAGCATTGTGCAGTATATCAGATTTGTAATATGTATGTATTGATGCTAAGAATGTAGTTAATAATAATGCTTTTGACCTCTTCAATCTGTTACTATATATTAGCTATAGTTAGGTTGAGAATATTGGATTGTAGCTAACTAAGAAAATGAAAGCATCAAATCACAAGGAATAACTATTGGAAGAGAATTCTTCAAGTTAAAAGGAGAGGGTTTGAATATTCAATTAAAGCATATCATTTTTGTTATATTATGATATAAATCTATAATATATAGTTCTTTGAATTTGATCATATAACCAGGTTTCAAACAACGATTAATATTATTAATACTTAAGTCTATTCCATCTTAACTAATCTTGATTGTGTTTGCTTATTATAATAATTTGGAAATATATCTCAAAATATAATTTCGTATTCCTAAACATATACTCATTCAAATTATTATGATCGTTTTTAAATGTAAGTTATTTATGTTATGACTTCTCATTTTTGAGATATCACAATCTGATTATACCACAAGATATTTATGGATTGAAGTATTCCACAAAGTTTTGTCTTCTAACTGAATTTTTGTATAAAACATTCATTGATATAATTATGGATACCATACGTTTATGAAGTTAACAGGTCATTATTTTCAGGTTGGGTTATTACGTGATTTGAACTTCAATATATTTTGCTTAGTAAAGTTTATACATTACAATTCACATAACAGCTATAAATGAAAATTATCATGAAGATAGTCATTTTCTTAAATGTATATTGGATATGGACAATTGGCATTGATATATCATTGTTTGAATATTTCCAATATGTGAGATGTTAATTGAAAATCATTATACTTCCAACCATACTTTTAAATTACATTATTCAAATTGGATGAATATAACGAGATATAATATTTCTGACATCTTGCTTAATTTCAATACAACATTATAACTTTGGATAGAAATCAAGGTACAGTTTAACAACAATGATTTATAGTTAACTCCTGATATCTATAACTAGGAAAACCTATATATTAATATATCATTATATAGGCATAGATTATATTGAAATATAGGAATTATTGTACAATACAATTGAAGTGTTTCAAAGATATCTGTGAATAATATATCTATGTATAATGTATAAAATCACTATTATCAGGACAGAATATTGTAGTTAGATTGGAAGGAATCTGATAACCAATATGATTCTAACTTGATTTTGTTATGTCAAGTTTTCAAATTATAGGCGAGTTGAATTTAATCGTTGATTGAACCCATTACATTAAAATTACTACGAAATCTGAAATCTATCAACCTTTCTGTTGATACTATCACCATAACTAATTTTTGCTTTTACCATTGTATTGAATCATATCCAAAATGGCCAAACTTTATATTATGATTTCTCATATAGAAATACATTAATCAATGATATTTGTTCTGTACTCTCATATCTTAGTTGTATTGACTAGAATTGATTCTTGCACATGAGATTATGTTAAGAAAATAATGCTGATGCTAGAATGATCAATTATTAGTATTAAAATATATGTGATAAGACTGTTGTACTAATAGTGAAAGATGGCGTAAAGATTCAAGTTGAGTGTGAGTTTAAAACATTTCTTAGATAACTTCCCAGTGAATGGAATTGACAAAATATATTAGTTAGTTGAAAATAGTTCGAGGATATTTAAATTTTTGATGGAAATATGTCTACAATTATATTTATTGTCAAATCTTGAATGAAAGAAAGCATCTACTAACTCATATTCACGAATTTTTAATTGACTTAATCAGGCATCAATTGTATGATTAAGTCCCATTGCACAAATATTTATAAAAGTATCTGGCTTTTATGTAAGGAACACCTAGACCATATTGACATACATATGAAATGCTCTTCAATATATATCTAGCAAGAAAGTGACTTTCTGGACATGTTTCTTGAAAATGAATATAATATCCAAACTAATATTGGTTGATGGCAAAGGAGAAATCAATTTATATCACTCTTGAAATCGTTAAGTTTCAGATCTTTAAATGATTTGTAGAATATAGTGATTTCACAAGAACATACCTCTCCATAGATATTTGTGTATAATCTAGCTATTAACAATTTATAATAAATGTTAAAAAAATTCTATTTGATTGAAAAGTATGATAAATTTTGAGTATTGAGAATATATACTATTTAATTTAATGACTATTATGTGAGACTACTCGGTGTGCATTTGAAGCTTCGGAAAGTGATATAGACAGTAATTTCTCGCATATCTTTATAAGTGTTGCAGAATAGTAAATTATATACAGAGATATTGAATATTAAGTAATTACAAATATGTTGTATTTTTATTTTAAACATTTCTACTGAACTTCCACTTTGATCATACATACATACATACATACATACATACATACATACATACATACATACATACATACATACATACATACATACATACATACATACATACATACATACATACATACATACATACATACATACATACATACATACATACATACATACATACATACATACATACATACATACATACATACATACATACATACATACATACATACATACATACATACATACATACATACATACATACATACATACATACATACATACATACATACATACATACATACATACATACATACATACATACATACATACATACATACAAGCAATATCGATCTTGAGAAACTCTGTCTCATTAACTGTATATACAATTTGGAAATGTATACTCTCGATACATCTTTTAATTACCTTCAAATCTATATCATTGCATACAGAATTAGATTTTGAGCTTAAAAAAATATCTAGCAATCATCAACATCAATGTATTTTTCGACACAAGAAATTCACGCAATAATAATGAATCATATGTTTTGATGTAAAATAAACACTAAATATATTGCGGTTTTATCTTATAAACAGTTACAATAATTCCTTTATATTCAAGTTAATATTTGTCTGAATACATACTAAGCATCTTTAAAATTATTTAATTAATAAATCAATATCATACTGGAAATCCCAACCACAAAGTATATCCCAGCTTTTAATCCTTTTGGATAGTTCTTCTTGTATAAACCCTTCATAGCCCTTGCACTTGATAAGCTTACTAATAAAAACTCTTGCCTGTTCAGGATAAATTTGCTCTAGATAGTCATTTGAGGCATCCATTCCAAAGTTAGCCATTATATACTCAATGGCCTCCTTCTGATACTCATTTCCATTCAGCATTTCAATCAAATACAGCAAAATATGTTTTTCACTTTTGTTGTGAAATGTGATTTTTCTCTTATAGATAACATTTTCTTCTGAATGGTCTCCATTCTGGGACATAATCACATCCAAAGCTTTAATTTTCATCAGCCCATCTAATTTTCCATTTGTAAAATCCATTTCTTTCTGATTAATCTTTATTCTCTGGTAGATCATTAGTACATAAAATGGCAAGCTTTGTCTGTATTCATATATCACACTTCTGAGATTACTGTCCAAAAACAATATTTTTTCGAATATTGTGGCTTCATCCTTAAAGTTCCCTTTACCTTTTCTCTCGATTCTTTCAATAATTTCAGTGAAAAGTGATATTCCACCATTTTTCACTGCAAATGAGTCTGAAAGAATAAAATTGAACGATATTAAGATAACTAAGGAGACCAATGGAATGACTATAATGCCTGTGGGATTATCTGAATTGATTTTGTTGATTGCACATTCTATTAAGGCCCATTCGAACAACTGTCTTTTACTTTCGGAGTTAACCAAAGAATGGCTGGTTTTTAAAGCACGGGGCAGATTATGGTCGTTGATGCTGGCTTCCACATAATTGTCTGGTTTGCTTGATTCAAAATCTATTTTTTCTAACAAATCCAATTTCTGAATCAATCGCTTTAATAAATTCAGGCAATGAAACTGTGTATAGGTATTGTCACAACTCAGCAAGATTTGCATCGCTTGTCTAAATACTCTCAAATGGTCGGTGGCCAGTAGGAAATATTCGCAAATGCCACCACTTTTTCTACAGTTTGTATTGTTTTTGATTAAAAAATCAAATCCCTGCTGATAAAAAGTATCAATAGATGGGAACTCTGGCTTTATTCGTTGTAAAATCCGTTTTATATATTGAATAAGTCCTAAATTCTCTGATTTAAGCAATATATCGAAAATCAATGGATATTCTCCCCTAAAAGCAAAATATCTTATACACTGCTTCTGAAGCCGCCAATCATCTTGGTACAGTAGATCATAAAGAATCTCCCTACATTCATACTGATTATTGCTGGCAATTATGGTGTTAACAAAAACTGTCAAATATTTATAGGAATATTGATCTACTTCTACAATCTCGGTGAGCAATTCATTAAGGCCATTAGTAAATGTCAAGGTTTCCAAAGACGAGTTGCATAGGCTCTTTATATACTCTATTGGGTTTTCTGTATCCTTCAGCTCTGTATTATCTAACTTCCCCCTATAACTGACGACAGTGTCCCTAATGGTTTTGCTCTGATCAAAAACCATATTGCACGAAATGTGTTCTTCCAGCACAATAGACAATTTCAATCCATAATATCTTCGTGCCTCATTTGTACTGCTGCACATTCGATGAATAACATCCGAATTGAGTATTGAAACTCCCGGAAATATCAGTTTTTTCAATCTTTTTACCAAATCGAGTATTATTTCTATGTTATAGTGATCTTCTATAAATTGATTGCTACAAATAAATCCAGAAATAGTACCAACAAGCTTTTGAGAAGTGTTTAAATCCATGGTTGTGTCATTATTCACTTCATTTTCATTTAACATACCCAAAAATGTATTTCGAAACAGTTTATGTCTTGTTGTTTCTGCAGATGATAGACTGGTTGCATTATCCTTATGTCTCTTTCGTGGTACTATATTAGCACCATGCAATAACCGAGAAATTTCTGGAAAAAATGGATATGACTCTGAAATGATCATGGAGATTTCCTCTCTACTTTGCTTGTCTGATAAGTTGATATGTTCCAAACTTTTATACACGCTATCTTCAGTATTATCTCCCGAGAACGGGCGACTTTCTGCAGATTTCATATATTTGTGTGGTAGAAACATCTTTAGAATAAACTCAATATTGCTCAAGTTGCAAAATTTCAATAGCTGTAAAATAATTTGAGATTTATTTCTGTTGTTGATGATCCATTGACGAAGTTCATGGAATGGAACCAAAGTATAGTCGCCAGTGTTGCAGTTGATGGTGTTTTTATCCACTTTCGATATGTTAGGAACATACTGGCTATTGAATTTGTTTTTGCAAATTATCACAGTTATCTCATTATTAACCATCTTAAGGAATAAGAGTAAACTTTGGAAAAATATTTTTTAATTGGAGGATTATTACACTCGATAGTTAATAAATGGCCTTCTTTGGCCTATATTCCACAGGGTATATTGGGCAGAATATTTCAGGTCCTTGGCAAATGTGCACATAAATGAAGTATTTTATATGCAATAACTCGATGCTTGCGTAGGGCTGAATCTCCTGATACATGGCCCAGTATTATTTGTGGAAACTCAGGATAATCTTAAAATAACCCCAAATGCGTCCAGAGGAAATTCTTCAAAAGTTAGAATCTGCCCAGAAACAATTTCCAAATTTTACAAAAGGAACCATCAAAACCTCCACAAAGCCTATCACTAGCATCAAATGTCCGAAATCATTCAAAACAGATGGGCACATGTCCTTCCCATGCTAAATGAAGCTACCAAACCTCCTCCATCTATTTTTCACTAAGTAAATCTACTAGTCACAAGTAAATTGCATTTTTCCACAGGGTTGGACGTAGGTAATCTCACTCCGGTATTTGTTGTTTTGTGTTAATTATCTTTTTATAAAAATTTGGTTTGTTAGTCAACTTTTTGCCCTTCAATGAACTCGACTACCAACCCAATTAAGAATTCTCAACCAAAGGGCGATGCAAGTTCGAAACTGAAGAAATCATCTCCTTGTGGAAAGCTTGGAAAAGTCTGCTCCACCTACACGAGGAATATCCGAAAATTTATTAGGGAAACAACTCGTCCTAAGATGTCCGAATTTAGGCCGATTCTTAGAATCCATGTGGCGGGTGTTTGCATCATTGGATTCTTTTGCTACATTATTAAGGTGGTTCACATTCCCATTAACAATATTATTGTGGGAAAGCCATGATCAATAAATAAAGTCTCAAAGTAATTTTACTATACCACTCTTGTCAAAGTAGAGTCGATAATCAACCACAAGATTTCAGACTGTATAGACCAGTAAAATATCAAACCAATTTATTTCATCTTCTGAATTTTAGATAAAACACCATAAAAAGTATACAGCAAGCGATGCTCTTATAACTAAACTTACATACAAATCCATCAACAATATCGGCAATTTGCTCTGCAACCACCTTCGTATAATTCAAAGCCCGGAATCCGTTTTGTACTTTCGACTCCCATTCACTGCATTGCAGTTCTAGAGCTGGCACACGTGTTGACGGATCACATCGGTTCACGGCATACAGTTTAGATGCCTCGGCTATTTCAACTGCGAGAGAGGTTCGGCGGGTACGAATCTTATATATAACATCGATATGAACAAAGTACAGCGAATACATAACAATATATAGAAAAGCACCCCCTACAAACATATTTAGAACAACATGAATGGTGCCGATGATTAACGCAGGATCAAAAGACTTCAACAAGACACTCTGTCGCCTGTTCATGGCGATCAACGTGTTTTCTGTAATGGGATCAACCGATTTCATAGAGTCTTCACTGTCTGACTCCTTCTTACAAACTGCTGAATCCGGTGATGTTGCTCGGAACATCTCTCTTACAGCGTTGGTGTGGATTTTTTTAGGTATTTGGCCACAAGAATCCTCCAAGACACTTGATGCTTCTACATCTCTATTGCAATGATTCGAATTTGTATTGATCCCATTTTTGCTGGCAACAATTGGATGAGACGATGGTAGTGCCAATCTCTTGCTCAAATATGCGCATCCTCTATCTTTCTGCTTCTTTCTGGTATTTTTCCATCGGAAGTTTGGCTCAATTTCCACAAATTCAAATGGCATGGGATGCATTTAATCGGAAAAATAAATATTTGAAAGACTGTTGTTATTTTGTGGGGAGAATGGTTCATATGTGGAAAATAAATTGTGCCGGCCTAGAAACTCCATAATGAATACCACCTTCGGTAATCCATAATGTCTGGCTCATAAATGGAGGTAAAATGGCTTTTTATTAATATAGATAGAGTGAGTGAAAGTGTATTCAACAGATAACATTTTCTAAATTATTTTATTAAAATACTGGATTGTACGCCTTAAATCCAACTTCTACTGGTGTATTGTTGCTCTTACTAATAGTAAAGCTTGCTCTAGGCCCAGCTGGCTGTCTCTTTACAACAGTCACCTTATCACCGGCCTCTCTGGCCTCAAGCACTCTCTTCTGATGTTCTGCATATCTTGTTTTGGTGTCCAAATTACTCTTCGAAAGATGCAGATGCTCAATCCTGGCATGCACTGTCCTCTCGATATATTTATGCCCTACTTTTCTGTAGAATATAACTCCAACGGATCTTGGATTCAGATTAAATACTTTACCGGTCTGGCCGTGATAGTACTTGTGAGGCATCCCCTTGACAATACTTGGATCTACCTTGCAATCTACCAAATCTCCCATCTTGAACGGTTGCAGCACTTTTGTGGGGTTTGGCATTCCCCTCTTCTTGAAGTCTTTTCTGAAAAGCGTACGAGTGCCTCTTCTGTAACCATTTGAGCGCATTCTTGAGGGCTCACAAAACTTCAAACACAAGAGTAAAAATTTTACAAAAATTATAAAGAAACATTTACTATATTCTATGGATAATATGAGCGAAAATTGTTGTGGAATACTATGAACTAAACCATAAGCTGGAAAGCTATTTGGGCAAACTCAGTGAATAAATATGCAGTAGATATTTGACTACTCATTAAACTCATATTAAGGATAGTTCACAGGTTGATGAGAAGAACTTTCTTATTCAGTGCATACTTGTCATTGGAGCATATACTGATATAATGGTGGAAAATTTTGTATATTTCCTCTGATTAGTTATATTTTATTTGTTTCTTCCAACCCATGACTAAAACCTCTCACAATGTTGCTGTGATCGGAATGGGAGTTATGGGCTCAGCCTTAGCATTAAATCTGCACGACAGAGGATATACTGTTCATGTACAGAATAGAACTTTCAGCAAAGCCGAAAACCTGGAACAATATGGAATAATAGCCCATCGTACCTTTGAGTCATTGTTCCAACAGCATAGCAGAGAGATATCGACTAAAATATCTGATGCTGCTGCAGAATCCGGCGACTCTTTTTACACATGTATTTTCGTAATGGTTCCAGAATCCGTTGTTGATCATATACTTTCCAGCATCTACCCCTTTCTAACGGATTGCGATATTGTCATTGATGGGGGAAACAGCAATTTCAAAGACACCATCAGAAGAAGCATGGAATATAGGAATTTTGTGGGCTGTGGGATTTCAGGTGGAGAGGTTGGAGCAAGAAACGGACCATCAATGATGGTTGGCTGTGAAGAGGAAGTGTATAGGAAAATAAGGGAAGTGTTGGAAAGCATAAGTGCTACATCAACAGCAATGAACGATTCTGATCAAAAAACCTTTAGATGCTGTGGCTGGCTAGGATCCAATGGTGCAGGCCATTTTGTAAAAACAGTTCACAACGGGATAGAGTACTGTGAGATGCAGCTTCTTCAAGAAGTGGTGACAATAGTTCGTAGCATGGATGGGGATGCTGATATTGCAGATATGTTTGATGAATGGAACACTGGTAGGAATTCTAGTTATTTGGTGGAAACATGCTCCAAAATATTCCGTAAAGCTTATGAAGGCAATCTATTGGTTGTGGATAGGATTAACGATAGGGCAATGCAGAAGGGGACAGGTAAGTTTTGTATAAACACAGCTGTCGAGCTGAATGTATGTACCAGCCTAATGGCAGAGTCAGTTCTTGGACGATTTTTATCGGCAGAAAAGCAGAAAAGAGAGTTATTTGCGGAAAAACTGCAAATGCACGGTTATATTGCTGATGGGAGTATTGGTGGAATCTCTATTTCAGATCTGGAGTCAGCTTTCTATTTGTCTAAAATTGTATCGTTTGTTCAGGGATCAAATTTGCTTCTAATGGCCAAAAGCGAGTATAAGTGGGATTATTCGATCGAAGATATCTGCAGAATATGGAGCAGTGGATGTATTATAAGAAGTAAAGTATTGTCTGAGATATCCAGGATGAGTAATGAAGCATGTTCAAGCAGGAGTGGTTGTGGGCATGTTGGGAAGGCACAGAATTGTTCTTTTTTGGAACTGTCAGATCTGTTTTATAAGGTTTATTCAGAAAACTTCAACTCTTTGAGAAATGTTGTAGAGTATTCTATAAAAAACAACCTGTATGTGCCTGTGTTTTCTGGATCCCTGATCTATTTGAATGGCCTAAGAATGAATAAAAAGAATGGGAATGTAGTCCAAGCTATGAGGGACTTCTTCGGAAAGCATGGTGTAGAAATCGATGGAAAGGAAGGAGTAAATATAGAATGGGAATAAATTTGATTAAGATCAGCATCATATAGTGAAATTGTATTTGTTTTATTAATCAACCACTTCTCTGTATAGAATATAGCCATGGAAGGTTCGGAGCGATATTGCGTGCAGCGATATCTATTAGTATTCTACAGAGAAAGCTTTATCGGCTGGCTGTATCTTTTCTGCTGATTTTGTTTTTTACATTTTTTGCCCATGGAAACAAATGATGGGTTTACCTTTAAAAGGATAAAGGAAACAAAAAAGAGCATCAAGTCGGGTGATACCCAGGATAAGAAGAGAAATAACCTACTGGGAGAACAGACAAACAAAAAAGTAGGGGCCTCAGAGATAAGGGGTGTGAACACGACTGGCTTTCAGATGGATGGAGTATCAGATTTGAATAGGAAATGGGATGGAGAGATTTACATCAATAATGCTGATAACAAATCCAATGGTAGAGGTAAGAGCTTGAAGAAAGCACCCAAGAATTTCCATACAAAGACAGCCAATAAAAATGTGCAACCAACCAATGATGAGTTGGTACTCAACCTCAATGAAGACCCCACAGAATTTAAATTTACAACAGTGAGGAGAAGGAATACTCTCATCATAAATGAGGATTTGGATTTGACCACAGAAATTATGGACAATTTGTATGTAGGGGATACCCGAGAGAATAGAGTGCATGATGGTGATATTCCTAAGGAATTGCCAACAGGAGTTAAAGCTGTTGCAAGTGATCTATCCTCTTCGAGCTCCAGTTTGATCTCCAATATCAATGGAGAGAATACTTTTGAATCTACTCTCAAGTTAGTTATTCCAAAGCCGACGCCTCAGTTGAAGTCGTATGAAATTTACAAAGTGGTTTCAGACAAAGACATAAACACCCTTCTAAAGCAGTGCATTGAGTTTTTAAAGGTAAGAAACGAGTACAGTGATAAAATCATCAAGTACTGTAATATGAAGGTATTTACGGATATAAACTATAGAATGGAGATTGAAAAATTGCAGAAGGAACATAAGGAAATATTATGTGAGATAGATAAATGGAGAGATGTTGAACAGGAGGTTAGAATGGAAAATGGTGTGCCGGCAAATGCTTATGACTTCTCTCGATGTATCACTTCATGCAGTGGCACAGAAGACAGTCCACCAATAGAGATTAGAAATAATATGGTAAATTCCCTAGTTAGTAATGGCAAATTCACAGACAGGTTACAAGGATCTGGATTCGTAGGTTGTAATTCTCTGTCCAAACATAACCATTCTGTTCCATCAGATAATTCTAGTGGGCAGCTGCCCAATAGAGTGAAGATGGTGAGGGAAATGTTTGCCACAAAGGTTGATCAGATGAGCAAACTGGAGAATAGACTCAACTTTTCATTAAATAGAGCAAAGGTAAAGGCAGATAACTTGTTAAAGAAGGTGTTTGGAATTACCGGAAATAATGAGATAGATTCGATGTTTTTGATTAAGGCATTGGGCAGGATAGGCCAATAATTGCAGAATGTTTTTTTCAGAATTATGGCAATGTATGAATATCCCGGACATTTGTCAGTCAATATCTCAAAACTCTTTCAAGTATTGATTATTCTCAGTGTCGCCACAATTCATTATGGTGTGTATATTTTGCAGACTCTCAATCTGTGCTACAAATAAGTATATGTATTTGAGCCCTAGAAACTCAGTTATGCAGTTGGAAAAAAACAACTTTGTAAAGGTATATTTAAAGAATGGGATAATTATTCTATGCAAGATTGTTTGTAAGGACAAACAAGGAAATATAAGCATAGCAGGGGGGAGGATTGAAAACATGGATGCTTTCGAGGGGAGTCGTGATGGGTATGTTCTTGAAGGTATCATAAGAAAGGACTCTATAGAAACAATTGCAATATAAATTTTCATTTCACCTAGAAGTTGAGCCTAGAAGAATAAGGCCAGTATTTTTTGAGTTGGTTTTAGTGTTTATCTTTGCAGATTTCAATTGCAATTATGAAATTTTTTCTTGAAATTTTTTACAAAATTTTATCCCTAATGGGCGGTGTCATCAGACGTAGAAAGATTGCAACTACGCCAAGAAATCCTTGGGAAGGAGTTAGGATAGTTAAAGAGCTGCAGTTGGTTGGAGAGTTCGGTCTGAGAAACAAGACAGAGTTGTGGACGCATCTAACGATGGTGAAGTCGGACAAGTCTCAGGCCAAGAAGCTATTGATTACGACCAACAAGGAAGAGTTTATGACGGAGGGGAGGGCTCTGCTGAATCGTCTCTACAAGATGGGAATTATTTCAGGTGTCGATTACAACGACGAGGCAGATATTTCAAGATGCTTAAAAGAGGTTCTGAATCTCGATTTGAGTCACTATCTCAACCGACGTCTGCAATCACTTGTATTTAAGGCAGGACTCGCAACGAATATTCATCATGCGAGATGCCTGATTGTGCAGAAGCAGATTACAGTAATGGGACGTGTTGTTAACAAACCAAGTATGTTAGTTAGGAGTGAAGTGGAAGGACATATTGAAATTAATCCAAATAGTTGTGCAGGCGGTGGAAAAAAGGGTAGAAATGCAAGGAGAGAAGAGGGTGAAGCCGAAGAATAAATTAGATTAACTATTTGTCAGAACAAACAATTGCTTTTTAGCCTCTTTGAAAATAAAAATCAAGTTCACTACACAAGTGGTGATCATTAGTTAAGGGATATCAAGGATCCTCTCGCTTAAACATGAAATTCAGTCAAGTATTAACACAGATAACAAGTATGGAGCTTTACTTCCCATCAGGAATTTATCTGATTAATTATCAAAAAATAAAAATTCTAAACCATTACAAAGAAGTTATAATTATAAATAGCACTAATAATCCTTTTTATTCACTATGAAAGGTTTCCTCAGTAAGTGTCTCCTCAATTATATGTATGCCTTCTAGATAGTCGTGTACTTTACTAAAAGTTGTTATAAATAGGTCACATTGTTTGTCCAACGGGTTTATGCCCTTATCTTTAGAATCAACATGTCTCAATGCATTCTTGCTTAATAGGCAAGTAATATATATCTTGACTTTTCTAATAAGATCTTGTTTAATAAAACCATCAGTAATATTTCTTATACTTGCCTCATTATCACAATCTTTGGCTGTTCGATTCAGATCTATAATGTATTGATCGATATCTCTCACTATTTGTGCCAAATCTTCTGTATTATTATTCCCCATACCTTCAACTTGATCCTTTAGTTCGCCAGACAATTTCGAAATATTATCTATTGCCTTTATTCTTAGGTCTTGAAGATCGGAGATAGATTTTGTAGTATTAGTAATAGCCTTCGCATTCTTAACTTCTTTGAATGTGTCAATGGATTTTTTGGCTAATGCTAAAAATTCAGAACTATCAGTATTTTTATCGGTCGACTGTGGTACAGGAGGATTGATGGTAACCTCACCAGTTTCTTCATCGATCGACTGTGGTACAAGAGTACTGGGATTAATAGGCTCACCAGTTTCTTCATCGATCAGCTGAGATACAGGAGTACTGGGACTAGCGATATCAGGATCAGTGATATCACCTTTACCCTGTGGGGGATTTACAAAAGAAGCCATTGGATCATCATCACTATATGCTCCATAATCTACTCCTTTTATACCACCAAATATTACAAGTGCTGTGACAATATAACTTTTCATTGGGGCACTTACAAAAAAATCTATTTATACCTTCACCCCCTTTCCCCTGAACAGAATTAAAACTCCTTGATTTTGTATGTGAGATTAATATATTTTTGGAGAAACTGTACCATTAATCCGAGTGTCTGATGTTTTGTTTTTAGAGGATGGATTTAACACAGTATTGTGCTACACTGGCACACTTTGACTCAGCATACCACTTGGTCAAGGACATTCATTAACAAGTGATCAATATCTTTTGTGAAATTAAATAAAGCAGTTTCACTGAGGATGCACAAACTATTTAATATTTACTTCTAAAATAATAAATTGCTGGAATAACTACAAGGGAGTAAACTCTATATTTCACCTAAATAATATTTGCCACATTATTTCTCAGTTAAATCCAACCGATTACTTAATGTTCCGTGTGCTCTCGTTGGGATATATTTTATTGGTGTTAGCAATGGATATAATTTTTCTTACTAACAATATTCTCCTTAATATTACCCCATTTTATGACACATTCAGTGAAAACATACAGAATTAAACTCCCATTGTCCCTGGAGGAATACAGGAAGGGCCAAAGGTATGTTTTATGTCAAATGACAACTGATGAGGTTGAGTTTTTGAAGCATGTTAGGCAGCAGAATGAAGACAAACTGATTACGGAGACTCACAAAGTTCTCAACTTGACAAAAAAGATGCCATACTTGGTTAAAAAGGTTATTCCGACCGACGCGTGTATTGTGGAGGAATATAGCAGAAATATTGATACCTTATTAGTTATGGACGAGGGACTGTGCGGGAAGAGAATTCACGATGTAGAGCACGTAGCTCAAGAGGGAACACGGAATGATGATGGGTATTCTATTGATCAAGAGCTGTTGGTTGATCAGGTTACTAATGAGAAGGGGAAAGGCTATGCAGAAATGATGAAAGTTCAGACTGTAAAAGACAATACTGAACATAGCAACAATGCAGGCGCTGGGACCCAATCTATTGGTAGGTCCTCCATCCACAGCAACTCTCCTGGTGATAAAACTGCATCCAATATTCTAATAAACTGTTCACATGACTGCCTCACCACATATAAAAATCGGTATTTTGACGAAAATACCTTTAGAATGTCCATAGACACAAAGATAACCATGGATGAGAGCTATAAGTCTAATGAAAAAGTTACCAATATTGATTTCAGAACATATAAGGGTACTAACCTTGTGAAGGTGGGAAGTAGAGATTATTCGGGGGAGTATTCACCAGTCATATACTGCTACAAAACCATCAATGTGAATGTCAAGAGCATGGTTTTGGGATGGATTGCAAAGGAAATTGACCGGGTTTTGAAAGATTTGCTTGTGGAAGTGCAGCAAACCATTGTAAGCACATATGATGAGTGGGTAGGGTTGACAGATGAGGAGATTGCAGAAATGGAAAGAAAGACGGTTAATGCATTCATGAAGAAAGATCAATAAATTGTATAGTGTCCATTTATTTTTTTCTATTGTTTTGGATATTGCTCAATAAGACAAGAATACCACAACATAATATTCCAGGCAGATGGACTACAGCAATGGCCTTGATAATTCACGATACATCGGCTGATTTGCTACAAAACAGTGATGTACAGAAGTAATTGGTGAGAAGGTATTTTTGAAATTTTCTAAAAAATTTTTAGGAATTTTTATCCCTATGGTTCCAAATGTTGATGACATGGGTGTAAGAACCCGTGACAATAATTTCCGCAGTAATGATTGTAGCCAACAGCCAAGCAACTTGAACGGGGTATTTAGATTTCCACCCCCGTTTGTAAATCTTTCTCTAGCATTTTCAGGGATCGGATATATTTTGGTGGATATGAATGCAATTTTCGAGAATACAGTCAAGCTCTTTTCATTAGATTTGGCTCAGCTGCCTACAAAGGTGCTTGTCCAGCATTTCTTGTTTTATCATGACAACCTAATAGAAGAGTTCTCAGATGTACGATATTTCTACGAGTACAGGAATGAGTATGAGGACATTGTCTACCAGTATCTGAGGAGGTTGAGGAAAGATATTGTTATTTTGAGAAGCATCAACTTATTAGATCGAATAGCTGCTGTTGTAACAACACATGGGCGTGTTTCATTTACGGTCTTCTGCTTAAGAAATGATTTGTATGTTTGCATGCTGGATACTTTAATCTTCAACTATCCACATGTGTCCTCACATGTCTTTCATAAAGATACTGTTGACACCGAAATGTTGTTTTCTTTAGAAAATATTGGAGATTATTCCTCCTTCTTTAGCAAGGCTGATGAAGCAGACTCAGCAGAATGCATGGAAGAGATGATTGGGAGATATTCAGCAGAGTGCATGGAGATTAATAACGGATTGTTCCTTGATAGTTCGATGGAATTTATGTATGAAAATGCAAGCTTTAAATTTACCAGGGAGGAGGTTTGTGGTTTTAAACGAACAGACTATTTTGTTGATGGATTTATTTTGCATAAAAAAGTGATTTTTCAGGAGGCGAAAGCAAAAACATTAAAGAAGGCCAAAGACACTATCTCTTTTGATTTAATCAGTCGGATTCCCTATACCTCCAATATTCTGGAGCTGTTGATGCCTCCTATTCCAGAAAAGCTTTCAGTAAAACATCTGCAGAATATTACAAAGTCAGCAAAGAGTATGTATGATGGGAAATTTCAATATGCAACCATCTCGCCTGTTTCGGAGAATAAATCGAACAGAAATGGCACAAAGTCGAATCTTATAAAGGAAGAAAATGAAAAGAGACTAAAGAATGAAAAGAAACAGAAAGATGACCTGTGGCTAAGCAACTTCTTCAAGAATTTTTCAAAGCTAAGAGATCTCAAGTCAAAGAAGTCTATGCTTGAATCCATCACTATAAACAACGACTATATCAATGGGAAGCTTCTGTTATTGAAAATCGAGGTGTATGCAGACATTTGGAATGTAGAGCTGAAGAAAGAGGAGTGTGATGAGTCCAAACTAGTTCCGCTGTATCTTCAATGCTTGCAATATTTTAACAAAGAGGACACATCAGCATTCAACTCTGCAGAAGTTGATTTTGTCCTGTCGAATTTGGTTGAGTCTGGATTTGCTGCTACAGCCAAGGAACTCATCAACAAGTTTGGTATTTTTTCAAGTAACTCAACCTTGTTGGAAAAGTATGAAAGCTACTCAGCAAAGCCTTCAGATGTTGATCTGTACTTTCAACTGAAGTATGCTGGAGAGCATCTAAAGAGAACCCTTAGATCTAAAAAGGACAAGAGGGTTCCATTCGATCCAGATGGTTGGCAAATTGAATTGCTCGATGCTGTCGATGAGAGATCATCTGTTGTAATTTCAGCACCGACAAGTTCAGGAAAGACATTTATTTGCTTCTATGTTGTAGAGGCAGTTCTGTTGGAGAATTTGCAGGTGCATTCTTCAAAATTGAAGCAAGGCAAAAAGAAGATCTCGAGCCCGTCAGAGAATGGTAGTTTGGAGGATTCATTCTGTTTCACCGTCACAGAAAAATCACCAACCTATCCATTCAGGCCTAACTGTTCAATTGTTATATTCTGTTTACCAACAAAAGCTCTTGCTAATCAGGTGTCTGCAGATGTATATGCTCGTTTTAAACCTCAAAAGCACAATCTTCAAGGTACACTGATGAATGACAAGTGTAATGAGCCGTTCAACAGCCAGGTTTTGATTACGATTCCTAGTATGCTGGAGACAGTTCTGTCTGAGATCAGGCGCATTAACAACGACGTCACAGCAAATTGGATCAGGTACATTATTATTGATGAAGTTCATAAAATTAATGACAGGGATTTGGGAGTTAAAATGGAGAGAGTGATTCACCAGGCAAGCTGCCCGATATTGCTTCTTTCAGCAACAATTGGAAATATCGATGAGTTCTACGCTTGGTTCAAGAGAATTGAGAACAAAAAGGGTAGGGTGTGTAAATTGGTCAAGCATGACGAAAGATTTTGTGAACTGAAGACATACGTGTATACTAGTAATGATGGTTTTGGCCATTATAATTCAGGGACTAGATTGTTAAACTCCAGTCACTTTGGAGACATTCCAATTACAGGCAGGATAACACCACTTAATTGTATGTTTGCCTATACCCATTCTCACCTGAAGAATTTTGGATTTGGAAATGACTTGAACTTCCTACCTGAAGAGCTTTTGAATATTTATTATTATATATATATAGTCCTGAGAGATGATCAAAAGGCACTAATTAAGCATCTGGCTCCACGAAAGTTTTTTAAATCGAATATTATCTGCAAAAGCGATGTAAAGTTGTACGAGAAACATATTTTGAATACATTTGAAAAGTGGGTCCAAATGAGTGTACTTGATGAGGAGCAAGTCAAGGAAGTCTATCGACTGTTAACAGAGGAGGCAAATCATGCATTTGATAGTTTCAATCCCATAACAAACATAGAGAATAAAAGCAACTCCAGTTTAGAAACCACAGATGATGGTTCTAATCAGAGTTCCCCTGCTTCTGTGGGCCAATCCTTTGTGACATATGATATTGACAAGATCACCAATAACCTATTTGATTTGTTAAACAATCTATCTAATGATAATCTATTACCAGTGATAATATTTAATACTGATAGGGATGTTGTCAACAAACTGGCAAAATCGTTGTTTTCTAAGATTACAAAGCTTGACAAAATCAGACAGAAGGACAAGTCCATTGAGCGGTTGAAAAAGGAGCAGAAGAGGATTAGGGATGTGAAGCAGAGCAAGGATGCATGGATGGAGGAAGAAGACAATGTGATTGTGGAAGAAGGCGATATCAAATTTAATTATCTTGACAAAGTAACAAAGCTGACCGACTATGAAGTGGAGGATGAGTTTAGAAATATTTACTCAAGCAATGTTGGGATGATATTAAGTATGGCCAAAAGAGGAATTGGTCTGCACCATGATGCATTGAATAGGAGAATCAAGTCTGCAACAGAGATACTGTTTCGAAAAAAGCACATTAGAGTCTTGTTCGCAACAGAAACACTTGCTCTGGGGATAAATATGCCCTGCCGAACAGTTGTTTTTTGTGGAGACTCCCTTACATTGGATCCTATGAACTACAAGCAGATGAGTGGTCGTGCAGGCAGAAGGGGCTATGATACATTGGGGCATGTTGTGTTTATGAATATTTCCAAATACAGGGTACAGAATCTTCTGGTTAGTATGCTACCACAAGTAAAGGGATCATATATATACAGCAATACATCCTTTGTTGGCTTTAACATTGGCCAAAGCATCTTGAACAACCCACTGTTGGGGATAACCATAAAAGACAATGGAGAAAATAAATTATCTGTAGATGCTCCCAATACAGCGAGAAACAACAGCCTAGAGAAAGTCTCTGATTATGAATCTCCAGTTGATTCTATTAGCAAAAGAATTTCCAGATTGAGAATGGACGAAAATGGTGCAGTCGAGGATATTTTAAGTTCATATTCTGTGGGAGATATTTTTATGAAGAATCATTTGCAAAGGAAGAGAATCCTTGAGTATCAAATAGAGAAATACAAAAGCATTCATTATGATACCTATTTGTGGGATTTGTATGTGTCAAATAGAGATTCAGATCCTGGAGTTTTTATTTTCGGCCTACTTATGGATAGAGGATTGGTGGACTATTCTGGAGAAAGCTTTATTATAACCATTGCCCATTTGTTCGAGGTTATTCCCCTGTATAGTGCTATGAAGTACTCCAGATCCTCAATTCAGTTGGGAGAACTGGACCCTAAAATTAAGGTTTTTCTAGATAGCATCAACTCGGAATATATTTTTGATCTGAACTGCTTCCTACCTACCCATGTAAAGAACATCCAAAACAAATGCACTGCTCCGCTGTTCCAAATCAATTCACTGCTGTATTTTCCAGACTATCCAAAGAACTCATATATTTATGACTTTTATCATCATGGAAGTAATGTAAAAATAAAACACAACAATGGAATCGATGGAGGAGAATTGTGGCAAAGGCTTTACAAGATTGATTCGTTGATGAAAGGCATAATGCAAGTGCTTGAAAAGCAATTGGAATATTACTCGGAAAAACAAAATTCGGAAAAAGTGTCAGAGATCGAAAAGGATCTAAAGGCCATTAAAGTGACATATTCAGTTTTCGATACAAGGTTCAAAGCAATCTATGCCTAGTAGATCTTCTTAACCAAGAATTTTCAATAAATATATGCTTTGATTTGTACACTCAATACACATTGGACATCTCTTTGCAAATACTTTATTTTACTATAGTAAAGTCAGGTTTGGTAATGGTCTTTTTAATTTTCATTTGTGTTATCTTTACGTAATTGTGTTCTGTGCAATATAGATTCTGCTATAAACTACTTTAGTCAGGGGAGGCAAAATATTAAGGTGAAAAGTCTCTATTTTAAATAATCCAGTTACAATTTGCTCGTTATTTTCAAGAAAATGAATACTATCATTTACCTTTTACAAATATCATAAGGCAAATAACCCTATATAAATATATTTGACTGGTTCTTAGCACCCATGATAAAACTAATTAATCTGCTATTGCAGGTAAGAAACATCTCACAGAATCTGGAATGCTCAGTTGAGCATGGAAATTGTGGTATGCGCAAATTTATTGAGAAATCAACAGCATGTGAGAATCCATTCGAGCTGGATTATCAACAACACCAACTGATTTTACAAGAAAACAGTATTTCGAATGAACTACAAACTAATGGACAATCAACAGATAATAATGGCAGGTTTGTATCGGTCGTATCTACAGATACATCCATGTTACTCAACAGCAGCCATGGAAAGAATGACACCAACAAAAGCATTTCAATATGTGAATCTTGTGAGATGTCACTAACATATCGATTTAACCAATTGAAGAGATTCGAGGAAAGATCATACAATACACCAGGGTCACCTTGGAATATTTTATTGCTTGACCAGGAAGTCTTTATCAATCAGAAGCACGACAGGCTGGAGTTCCTGACAGGGAACAGTAATGGTAGTTTTTCAATTAGAGAAGTTCTCAAGAGCTGCCCAACTGAAACTAAAGAAACCCATACATTCGCTCGAAACGAACTAATCTACCAACTTCGATGTTTTGGGGAAATTGACATACTTAAGTTATCGGAGATACATGGGCTGATTCGTAGTGATATATTTCTTGATTTAATTAAGAATAATCTAGAATCGGGATATACTGTTCGCGTAAATAACATGGAGAATCCAAACATGAGTCTACTGGGATTTGTCAGAGGGCATAACTATAGATTTTTTTGTTTGGTGAGAAATTCAGACAACAATGGCCTTGATTTCCTGTCAATCCAGGATGGTAAATATGGGGTGGTGAAATATGTCCGCAGTGAGGATTCTTGGCTTGTTGATCCAAGTGTAGAACCCACATTTGAGGAAATTGATTTTACTCTAGATACACTGAACTCTTTCTATGGGTTCTTCCTGTGCTATCCTCTAAACAATCCAATAATGGAGTTGAAACACAGCATGTTCTTAAGGTATGCACTTCCGATGGAAGATACATTCATGGTTGATGGCATAGAACTGGCAATTTTAATTGAGGATCAGAGAATCTTGTATGAGTGTAACAAATGTGAAGAAAATGATAGGATATACTGTGTAGCAACAACAAATAACACTGGAGATGTTGCAGGAAGGATTTTTAAGCTGTCTATTCATCAGAATGACAACATACTTGAACCTTTTGATGAAAACAAGAATAATTATAAAGAAACCCATGAAAGCTGTCTAAAAACCTTTTTTTATTCAATTAATGAGTTTAATGGGGAATTTTACGACATGTTTAAGCCGATATGTGACTTTGCACGTACACCAGTTGAGTTTGAAACCCAGATCATTCAACAGCATAAATCTGCAGATGATAAGGCAGTGAGGATAGTCTTCAAAATGAATCATTTTCTTAGGCACATTACTGATCTGCTAGAAAGTAAAAAATATTCCAAAGTTATTGAAAATGTGGAGGAATTTGTCAGAATGTCTGAGGAGTCATCAGTGGATGGCTCTAAGAAGAAACAAGAAGATTTACCCGAAGATTTAGCATATTTTAACTTTCCACATTATTGGGAAATTGATGATCTGATAAGTGAGATTAAGTCGATCGAAAAGGTTCCAAGGCTATTCCTTGAGCTTCCAGATTCTCAGAAGATTGATTTGGAAAGCGACTTTTATGACAAGCTGGTTGGTAGTGTAGAGGAAGCCTCATCATTCCTGCTTAGGCTTGAGGAGATAAGCAAAACACTCAAAGAACTTAAATAAAGTGTCTTTTTCTCAAGTGAACTCTATTTTAATAACATCTTTTTGTTTAGCAGGTCATATAGTAATTAATCAGCACTGTACAAGAAACCATACTAATCTCTTTGCAACAAGAACATTTAGGCCATGCATAGTATTGGTCTCATGTGATACTTTTGAAATTATTGAGCCCCTAGATGGAAGATTTTGAATATGGTGGTTTTGACTTCCAAAACAAGCAAGATTTTACAGGCATTCGAACAGTAAGATGTTTCTCGATCAAGCAAATTAGAGAATTTGTGCTGGAAGAGGGGTCTTCTGTTCAAAAGATAGATGGAATGGAGGTGACAACAGTACAGATTGTGGGATATGTTACCTCTATGAAGAAGACATCGACAGGAATAATATTTGAAATGGATGATACTACAGGTGTTTTAGACTGCGCATTCTGGCCAAATGGTGCATATGACGAAGCTGCTTGTGACAAAATTGGTGAGGATGCATTATTGAAGGTAATTGGTTCTATAAAAATATTCAATGAAAAGAAGAGCTTGAATATAAGCCATTTGTTCTTGACCACTACCAACAGCCTTATTTTTCATCTTATAAGCTCTCTATACCAGTCTCTGGTCAATAGCCATATGATCCCCGTGGAAATGCCTCCACAAAAGTTATCAACACCAATGTCCACTGGAGCCACATCTAAAGTTGAGAATGATATTTTAGAGGTCTATAGGAATAATCAAGATGACAACGGCCTGGATTTAAACGTTGTTCTGAGCATATTGCAAAGTACATATTCTGCCCCAGAGGTGAAAAAGGGTGTGGAGAATTTATTAACTGACTGCCATCTCTACTCAGTTGATGGAACTAATTATAAAACCACCACATAAATAAAAGTAGTGTGGTTGATAAAGTATTTTTAACGACTGAAAGAAGTGTAGCTTAGCATTGTAGATAAAAAGACATGCCATATATGTATTATGGCCTGTCTTTTAAAATTTCATTGTCTTTCTATTTTATATATTTTTAATACAAAATTTTCACCCAAATGGATTTTCACAAAAATGAAGTTTCTTCGATTGATTTGTTGAGCAATGAGAAGGCCATTTCAGATGAAATTCTTGGGAATATGTTTGAATCCTTCATAAACAATTTCAAAACAGAAAATTCAGAAACTTATTTCCACCAATTCCATACAAATGCCACTTTAAAACTTTACACAATCATTGTACAGCTGGACCATATCAACTCATATTCGTCTGAGATGTACTCACATCTGATCAGAAATCCATTGGCAGTGCTGGAGGCCTTCGAGAGAGGAGTTTGTAGGCTTCATAACCTCCAAAGTTTTCAAGTGCAAATTATTGCCAACTCAAATATCAGCAAGATTAGGGATATTAACTCCAATAAGAGCAATAGAATCATTAAAATTCAGGGAATTGTGGTGTCAGCAAGCTCGATCATCACAAAGCCCAAAGAACTATACCTACAGTGTAAAAACTGCCAGAATGTGAAGAGAGTTAAGGATGGGATTCCCCGAAATTGTGACAACTCAGAGTGTCCCTTGGATCCATATTTTATTGTTCCAGAGAAGTCCATAGTTGAGGATATTCAGTACATCAAAATCCAGGAATTCTTCGAGGATATTCCAATGGGCGAAACACCAAGACACTTTAATATTTCTCTTTCGGGTGTTCTGGCCAATAAGATCAGTCCAGGGTGCCAGGTAAAAGTTTCTGGAGTTTATTGCATTAAAAATACAAGTGAGAAGAGCTTTCCTTTTATCAGGGCTTTGGGACTGGAAAACAACAAGAACAAGGTGAAGAAGAGCTTCAGCGAGGAAGAAGAATCCTTCTTTAGAGATTTGAGCAAGCAAGATATTTATGAAAGGGTTTCCAGATCGATTGCTCCGAGTATTTTTGGAAAAGATGATGTAAAGAAAGCTCTGGCTTGTATGTTGTTTGGAGGTACTAGAAGAATCATGGATGATGGAATTAATCTCAGGGGTGATATTAATATCCTACTTCTGGGAGATCCAGGCATCGCCAAGTCCCAATTTCTTAAGTTTGTCGAATTAGTAAGTCCAATAAGTGTCTACACTTCTGGTAAGGGTTCTTCAGCTGCAGGCCTAACAGCTTCTGTAATTAAGGATAGAAACAACGAGTTTTATTTGGAGGGTGGAGCACTTGTCCTGGCAGACAATGGAGTCTGTTGTATTGACGAATTTGATAAAATGAATGAACACGATAGAGTAGCCATTCACGAAGCAATGGAGCAGCAAACTATTTCCATAGCAAAAGCAGGAATCACTACAGTTCTCAACACCAAAACGAGTATATTAGCGGCAGCCAATCCAATATTCGGTAGATATGACGATTTTAAGACTCCAGCAGAAAATATTGAGTTTGGTTCAACCATATTGTCACGTTTTGACTGTATCTTTATTCTAAAGGATAAATTCTCCAGTGAAGATCGGATCACGGCTGAGCATGTCCTGCAACTGCATACCAACCAAAAAAGATACAAAGAAGAGGATGATGTTATCGATGTTGACACACTGAGGAATTATATTCAATATGCAAAAGCCAAGGTGTTTCCAACAATGAATGAACAGGCCTCCCAAAAACTAAATAAATTCTATGTAAATATCAGGCAACAGGTGAATGAATATGAAAATGAGACATCTAGTAAAAGCTCCGTGCCAATTACAGTAAGGCAGTTGGAGGCAATCATAAGACTGAGTGAGAGCTTGGCCAAGATCGAACTAAACAATACTGTTTCAGTAAGACATGTGGATGAAGCGATTCGGCTGTTCCAGCTATCCACAATGAATGCAGTAAGCCAAGGCCACCAAATAGAAGGGATGTACCGTTCAGACTACTTCGAGCAAATTAATGAGGTTATTCAAAAAATTAAGGATGTCATGCCTATTGGTGGCTCAAAAAGATTCGTGGAATTGGCAGCGATAGTTGGTGTGGAGGAGGCAGTGATGAAAAGAGCAGTAGACTATTTAGTTAAACAAAACAAGATAGTTTCAAGGGATTACGGAAGAATGCTGACGAGATTGCCATAAATAAATATACTCTATTTGAAATTTACATGATGTATGGAGGTTTGCATGACTAGACTATTCTCTTATAGATACACAACCATCCTATATTAATTAAAGTCTGGTTTGTTAGATTTTACGGGTTTTGAAGACTATTTTTCTCATTTACAATAAGCAATATGATATCCAGATTCTGTCTCGAACGGCACACTGAATTCCCCGGGCTTCAACTCAAAAAATACCCTTTCAAAAATAGGAAGCATCTCCCCCCTGCAAATTTGTCCCAAATAGCCACCTCTATGCTTGGACTTACAGTCAGAATATTTCGAAGCTAAATGTACAAAGCACTTCTCAATGGACTTATTATAAAAATCTTGTATCTGGGAATCACACATCAAACTACTGTTCGATTTGCAAACGCTCAACACTTCTACCATCCCATTGTTGTTTACAGAAGTACCATCACTAGCATTAACTCTCTTGTCTTCTTCAATTACCTCTTTTAATCTTTTTTGTTCATTTATCAAAATGTCATAAATCTTGTTTATAAATATGAAGGCTGCCTCCTTGCTTAGTTCAACAGGATCTCGGGATTTATTGTGTTTTATTAAAATATGGAGGGCATATGGCCCTACATCTGGTTTTTTTCTGGAATATTCTAGAGTCTCGGTGTTGTAATAAAGTGATGCATTCTCTTCATTTCGCTTCTTTATCCACATTTGGGAGGGAAAACTACAAATACTAAATTGTTGTTGATAACAAGTGTTCCTAAGATATACTAGGTCCTTAGTAATATACATAGGATGCAAGATCCAATTTACTGAAGGGAAATTCAACCAAAACAGAGATCAGCATAAACCTAAGTCTGTAGTATTTTTATTTATTAAATCTATTAAGTTTAAGTAGTATTTTCACCACTCCAATGTTTTTCAGTATATATCTCAACTTTATACCATATAAAGATGGTTCAAAAATCTAAGGTATATCGGCGAAAATCTTTTTATTTACAGGTTTTTATCCCTCAACAAACAAAACCACAATTTGTATAGCATAAAAATAGCACATTTCTCATCCTTTATTCAATTATTTCCCCATGCTTTATCTTCTTTGCCAATTTCATGCAATCGATCATTTCATCATCCAACTTTGTGCCCTTGATCAATAGTTGAAAATCAGCTTCCGAGATCTCCTCCCCTGATGTACCTCCATTGCTGGTGACCAGATATCTTCTTAATTCCGATTCCTTTATTCTGCCACCCCTATCATTTGATAGAATCTTTAGATTCTCCTCAATTAATCTCAGATCACTGATTTGGGACATTTTTTCACCCAAAATCGTAACAAATGTCATAAAGTTTTTATTAGGGCTTATTTCTTCTATCATTTTCTTTATAGACGCCCCATCCAGTGGATTACCAATAGAGTTCAGAAAAGTAGAAAAGTCATCTTCATTCAGGATTCCATCATTGTTGCTATCAAACAAGTTGAATGCATCGCGCAGAGAAACTATCTGTGTTTTGCTAAGAGTATGAAACACATTAGAATTCTGTCTAACACGTCTTCTCTCCACCATTAGGGGTTGGTGGGAAAAATAAATAAAACTGCAGCCAACCAGCTAGTTACCCTTGCATTCGAGTGATTTGACTGGTAGATAACTGGTTTGTTTGTACACAGAAACAATACTAAGACCATTGAGATGCTAATAATTTATTTCCTATATCTCTCTCTTTTCAAACTGCAGTAATTGATCTGCAATTTCTACATGAGTCAAAAACATTCTTCTGCAGCAGATACGCTTCATCCCAACACTATCCAAGGCTGTTGAGGTTTCCACGCCTTCTTTTAATAGTTTTAAATAGTCCGAATGACGAGAGGAGATTTCTTTTGAGCATGAGAAGCAGCGAACTGGGATAATCATGTAGAAGGGTTAAAAAGAATACTACCAAACCAGTCAACTAGTATGATTCCAAATTCCCATGGATTGCTGTATATACTGATTAATACACTATCAGAAGATAATTCATCCAGCAATGATCATAATTTAAATCTGATGAATATATCCTAAATATCCAGATTATGTCGTATAAACAAAGCAGCCTTAATTTCTGAAGAGAAAACAATAATATTTAAATACTCGCCATTAGATGAAGTAAAATGGTGATTTTTCAACCTACATATTTAATAAATCACTCCTTGCTTTTGATTCTGCTTTCTTTAATTCTTCTGCTATCGCTATTTCCAAATCCTTTAGTGTCCTTTTCTGGGAAATCAGATATGGGATGCACTCTGTGGAAACTACAAAAGGATCTCTTAGCACAATATTTGCCGTATTTAGTGTGGTATTTACTGTAGCATTGGTATCCACATACATTCTTGCCACTTTACGGTATAGGACACGTATTTGCTGAAATCTACTGCGGATTTTCTCCTTTAGCAACTTCAAAGCATCGATTCGCTTTAGTAGAGAATATTTGCTGGTATTTAGCTTTAGTATCAATTCATTTTGCACCTGTTTCCTCTTTAACACACCATCTCTGTTTAAAACTACGGGCAGGAGGTATTCTCCTCTATATAGGTTCCTCCACTGCTCATCCGTAAGATAATCTGGCTTTGAAACTGGTGTGTTCACTATATTGTAGAAAACATAGGTGAATTTATAATTTGGAGAATCAGAGTGATAAGAAAGTAGAAGATTATTTAGGAGGGAAGCACAATTTTCCATGGGCTAGAAAATGGTAGAAAAATAATTAGAAAAGACAATGCATATAAAGCAGTTGAAGATGGTAGGCATGGATCTACAGTAGTATATTAAATCACTATAAAACAGGCAGTACTCCTAGAGACCAAGATTGTTTTAAGTCTTCTAATTGATTCATGTGTGGTTTAATCAGATATCAAAAATATCAAAGTATGGGATGTTCAAACCATATAATACTTTGTGACCAATGGGTAGTTTTATGAATAATTGGCATCGCATATCATGGTCCATGATCAGATTAACTGCCAGTACGATTTTCAATATTACAACTATTTAATAAATTGCAAAAATTTTCCAAAAAATAATATTCCAAAATGGGAAATGAATTTAAGAAGAATGGATTTATATTTATCAAGGACACAATATAAACGTACAGCACAATATATTGTGCAATAATAAAAAGTTTATTTTTTGATCAAAATAACTATTTTAGAAAAAAATTATTCTCTCCCGCAAAAATGGCTGATCCAAAACTATCAACCTCATTCTTCGATGGACCGATATTCAATGGTATCAAGATTTGCTATGGACACATGACCCATGGAATTTGGATACTGCTATACTGGCTTTTATGCTGGCAGTGTATTAAGTCATTGATTGACCATGTCAGATTCTCAATTCCAAGAACCTCTAAACTTATCAAACTAGTTTACTCGGAAGCCACTGAAGGTAGAACTAATATTGATAATAATACTTGTATAGAGATATCCAGGTCAGCATTGGTAAATCTGGGTATAAATTTGTTCCTTTCCATTATCTCTGGAAAATTTCATCCTGAATTTACCGGTTTTACTGATTTGGAGAGCTTGATGAGCTTTCTGATAATTATTAACAAATGGTTGGGATTGATAATATTAATAGTGAATATTTTGTGTGTTATAGCGCACTACTACTTTGAAGACCAAAGAAACAAGCCAAAAGAGGTGGAAGTAGTTGTATTGAACCAAGTTGATGAATGTATTATTTAAACATCGGTATTGTCAGTGGATATGCTTTGCTTGGATGAGTTTTCATATTACAAAAATGGAAAATTCTTTATATATTAAATTAATTTGAAAAACTATTAAATTTTAAGTATATTAAAAATGTAATATTGAATTTTGATCTATATTTCTATGTTCCAGCCCTAAGAACCAATTTAAAAATATTAATTATTTGGACATTGACCCTCCATCATAAGATGGAAAGTTCTGTAAGACCGCATATCTTCACTCAAATTCCAAAATATTATATTTCTAAATTGGCGGGCTTTAAGGGTTGGAAAGTGGAAATCATGGATCAAGTGGAGTACAGAATACTCCACGAGTATGAACAAACGGCTGATTTAAGAAAATGGTCTAAAGCTATTTCCAATTATACAGATGAGACAAAGAGTGGAACAGGATCAACATTTTATTTGAGCATAATTGATTCTAAGAAAAACAGATTTGGATTTTCTTTTAAGGCTATAAATCCCACAACTGAATATAATCTATTTAAGAACAGAACAGAAATATACATCTATCCATAGGGGGTTATTATCAGGCCATCAAATCACATTCAATGATGAGTATGCATTATCAACTATGTAAGAACTTGTATAACAACTCTCCATCTTTAATCAGATTTCCAAAATAAATTATTGAGGATGAAATTAAAATATTTTGAATTGTTCCAAAAGACTCCAATGTTAGTGGTATTAAGCCGCCATCTGCTATATAGTTTCTAAAACCTTATTTTGATTAATCCCCTAGAAAAATGCAATGAAAAACTATTTAAAATTTCTCAGTCAAATAAATCACTGCTGTTAATGGTAGATTTATTCCATGCTAGTAGCAATTGCAGCATCTAACCGTCTCTTCTTCTTGCCTTACATGCTCTACGATTTTTACAGCATTGAAAAACAGCTCTTTTAAACTCCCTCTCTTTTTTGAGGTTACCATACACAATCCACTTAAAGAGTATTCAGTAACAAACTTGCATGCTGCTTCCTTCACATCAGAGTATTTGTCCTGCTTTTTTTGCTCTTCAGCTTGTCCTTTCTTGTGTGAAAATCTTCTCTTTGGTCTACCCTCGATTTTATCACATTTTGTAATACACAATAATATTGGAATCTGTGCCTCTTTTATCTTAGTGACATATTCTTTCATCGATTTCCCATTTGGGATTAATCTTGTGGAATCAATGCAGAGAATAAATACATCTGCGGACAGATACCCTAGTTGCTTTAATCTCTGGAAATCATCCTTACCAGAGGTATCACAAATATGCAAGGTTATACATCTGTACACGTTCGAATCATCAGCTTGTGCAATTGAGGAATCAATTATTGTTGAACTTTCGGATTCATCATTTTTACTTCCATCGAGCCTTCCTTTAATCTTCATTTTATACACATAGTTATCAAAAAGTGTAGGTTTATTACGAGACGAAATGTGTAAGAATGAAGTAATTATTTCAGTCTTTCCACTTCCATGATCACCAACAAATACAATTTTCATATCAGGTTCCTGCTCTGTAACTTCATCATCAAGAACTCCTCTTCCAAACTGTGTCATCTAGGGAATTAAAGCTAAACTTTTATGCTGAAATATTGAATAAATATTTGTGTTTCATCCAAAATTAATATAGCCAATAAAAAATAACACAAATGTAGACAAAGGTATTGGCCATGGATTCTAACAACTTGGATATTCTTAATAGCTTGAGTTGGTAGAGATGGCAATTTAAAACTTAAAAATTAAAATCAACATTTAAGGGGCCATCAATTTTTTGCAAAGCAATTCTTCATTTCAGGCTATAGAATATATCTTGCTTAAAGCACTATATGACACCAAATTGACGATATTTAAATAATACTGATGAAATCATAAAACAATAAAACCTTGGCATACTTTCGGAGTGTTAATACAGCTATACAATTGTTTTAGATTTTAGTAAGGTGTTGAAATTCACCATACTTTTTGGAATAGCATGAATCCTGAAAATTTTGCATTTGTTTGCCTCCACTAATAAAATTAATTCGTTAATATCCATATTGGGAAGTATGGATCATGCTTTATTCTAAAACCTTTCTGAAACATAAAAAATATTTGGGCACAAGGTAGTATTGCTATTTATATGTGCTTGTCCAGACAGATTAATTTTGTAGGAAAATTAAATAATTAATATTTTGATTTCCTTAAATAGAAACAATTGCGTCACTTCATATTTAACAACAAAATATTATACTGGTACCCAATGGAAAATAAAAAGGACCAGTACCGAATTCAGCAAAGCACAATAAATGGTTCTAGAAATGCAAATCATAGCACGAAGGTGTTCTCGAATTTGGATGAGGCCTGGGGGATGCCTGTTTCCTATGATGACCTAGGTAATATTGATAAAAATCATCGTATTGTTTACGATCAAAATGCAATTCAGAATGCAAAAACGCCAAAGCTGGAAGGCATTCAGTGTTTGAACCAGGTTATTAAGAATAGCAGCTATGATCAGGCATCTCCGCCTTCAAACCAATTTTCGTATCGTCCTGAAGGCTTTGAAGACACGAATGTTGGGCCTACCCAGCATATTTCCGGCTTTATTGATAAAACATTATTTGTAGACCAAAAAATAGCAGGTATTCCGACTGATCCATACGCTCCAAACTCCATTCAATACAACCCAACCAATAAATCAGAATACCATTTAAATGATTTGAATTTACAGGATAAAGACTATATCACTCAAAACACCATAGCTTCCATGGGCTCCGACGATTCTAAATCACTACTCCACAGAATTGATCCAAACTACAATTTTAATTTATCCGAGAAATTCGATGACGATGAATTACTGAACATGCTAGCGTATAATAACAACAATGGAGATATAAATGAGATGAGAACTCTTTGGAAGAAAGAGAAAAATCGCCTGGCTGCCAAAAAGTCGCGGGAAAAGAAGGCACTTCATATAAAGGAATTGGAAAAGCAACGTAAGATTGCAGAAAAGGAGTTGGAAGAGTTGAAGAGCGGTATTGCTGAGTATGACAAGCTACTTTTCTCCCTCTTGGTATTTCTAAGCAAGCATATAATGAACGAGACACAAATACTAAATGACAGAATGGGAAATGGAGAGCTCAGATGCTTAAAACCTGTTTCTCCAGGAAAGATCGATGGCTCTTCAGAGCCCAAAGATGGGATGGACTTGCCGTTTAGCTCAGATATGCAGTCTGCGGCTACTTCGTTCAAATCTCCACTTGAGACGGATAAGTTACCTATTCCAAGACAAACAGGAAATTCTTGGGGTTCCTCCGAAGATTCTTTAGCTGCTAAATATGACACAGTAATAGCCATATTTGATTGTATGTGCAAACTAAAGCATTCTGGACAGACAAGCTCGTACTTTGTGCGAGACTTGCAAAGACTACTCAATGTACCCCTAAAAGTAAATCACAACCTACTTGAAGGTATCTTGGAGGAACTCAGGGAAATTTTAAAGAAGATTTTCGAAAATAAATAAATGTAAAAATATATAATCGAAAGCATTCTATCGATTCTTAGCACCCAAATCATCAGACAGGCTATTTTGAAGCTGTTGTGTTTAATTAAAAACTATGGATAATGCATCTGATAATGATGGAACAATAAAGATCTCGTATATTTTGCAGAAAACCCACCTAACTTCTTTATTTGTATTATATTAACAAAAAACTAAAAGCTTCATAGATATTTAACTATTCCATTTGATTGAGTATATTTTAATAGACAGCTAAGTATAAATTGCATATTAAAAATAGAATGTTTACAAGCCATTACAGATTTGAATAAAAATAGCGAGTGTATATAATATTTATTAACATAACTTCATCTATTTCATTTATCAAATGTCATGATGAGCAGTACCATGCCAATCTAGCATCGGAAACATCGTACTCGGTGTCGTCCACCCGATAATCAGATGATCGTGATGTAAATAACTTCCGGATATATTGAAGGAAGTAGTTATCTTCACCATAGTCTAAACTTTCTGATGTATTTTCATCACTTACAGAGGAGGTGGCCCAAGGCTTCATAGCAAAGAAAAGCCAATGGAAAAACGCTAAAGCTGCCACGAAGGCAAGAATAATTAAAGTGGAATGCCAGGAGTAATAGAATATCGTAAAATAAGGTGCAAAATAAGATGATGATTTAGAGCCTTCAATATCATATCCAAAAAATTTTGTAACCTTATATAACCCGCCAATGCAAATGAAAATGCATTGTAGTGCGTTTACAATTAGCACACCTTTATAAACGTTGTCTGATCTTTTGGAGAATTGTCGAAACACAAATTGGTTGATCAAATATAGACAAAATATAATAAAAAGCATGCTCACAATAAAGTATATTTCAAAACGGTATGTGCACACAACATTCGGAACAAGACTTCTAAGAAAATTCTTAAATATTTCAATCAAATAATCCGCCACACCAGATGCGATCTTCTTGTAATCCAACACACCAGATACGATCTTGTACAAAGAATTAGTATCATTTTCCACCATATATGGGCTCATAAAAAATTAATTTTTATTCGTATATAAAATTTCCAAAAATAGATAATTAATAAATATAGAGATTCCAACAGCCGAACAAGCATTCTATGCGATATAAGCACAGCTGTGCGCTTTTGGAATATCTGGACAGAAGCAAATATTAAATCACATGCTTATGATTTAATATTTGTAAAATCTATTTTTATGATATGATCTGCATAAAGAGTCGATAATAATGCAGATATATTAGTGTCGTTTTATAAAAAGATACCCTCTATACAAAAAATTACTTTTATGGACCTGAGCAAATCTATTGCATTTTTAAATTCATTTTTATTGATTTTTAAGATCTCAGCCTCACAACCATATACAGATATAAAACAACCAGGAACGATATTGAGGATCTCAACCCATTCATCAGGGGCTTGACTGCCAATTCTGTCTTCATCCACATGTCCGGCTCTATAATAGATATGTCGATCCCTCGTTTACAGTAAATACAGTGCTTGTTATTCCCTATGAGTGTCCAACCCTTTAGGCATTCATTATGGAAAGAATGTCCACAGGAAAGGGTAATAACCTTCGATTCGAAAGGGCTGTTGCTGTGACCGTCATTACCCCCAAGCGCTTCTATGCATATCATACACTTGGATGTATCTTCCTGTCTGCCAGGGATCCCATCTTTATTGTAGAACCCAGTTGTATGGGCCATGATCTTGCTTAAATTAATCATAACCTCCCTGCAGAACACGGCAAAGTATAAAAAATAGATCAAAATCCTTAAAGACATCTTGATACTCTTGGGGTATATCAGTGTTGAGAATACCACAGATATCTGTCCCAGGCAAATTCCGGCATTCGTGAGCATAAAAATTGACCTGAACAGTTGATAGATTGTTTTAGGCTTCTCCTTTGCAAGCAAAGAGGTTGAAAAACAAATCCTTAGACAATACAGCATAAAAGCAAATAGAAATCCCCACAGAATAAGAAACGGGAAATCTGATAGAATCAGCATAGTGAGTGGGGGAAATATTGCCACAAAAGTAAATATAAGAAAGTTGTATGATTGTCTGTGGATTTTCTTGAGAATAGTAAAAAAGGTATGTATTACTACACAGTATATGGCAAATACGGCTATAAAAGGGAGAATATCCTGAAGAGTGACTGGATTCTGCAGCACAATGTATTTGTACACATACACAACTGGGGGATTACTGTGTGACATATTTACATTATATTTCTCCCCATCAAGGTTGTCGTTGTAGAAATTAGAGTCATTATCAAAGTCGACTCTTTCTTCAGAATTGTTGTTTGGCATTTCGAAGAAAAGGGTGAAATAATATTTACTTGTTGGAACAAATTGAAGCTAATCAAACGAAATGCACCGATGTACTACAAGATGGAATGAATTGCACAATCCTCGGGGATTAAAAAGCTGATTTTCCATAATAAAGCTTTTTACAGGTTATGCAATAATTACTCACGAAAAAATTGAGTTATTCAATTTTCACACATGTTCCAAAACTAATCTTAAAGCTGTAAGTTTCTATAATCCTTTTGTACAACAATACTAATGTAATATTCTGTTAGATGGTAATTTAACCATTGGTGGATTTTTAATTGATTATTTTTTATACATTATATTAATCTTTTTCTCCTTAATTTTGATTGGTTCCTAAAACTATAAATTTGTTCTAAGTTAGATCTCCATGGCTTCTGCTAATACAAGGGATACTGAGGTATGTAAGGAGGCATGTAAGAACAAAGCTTGTAAGAATGAGAAGTGTAAGAATGAATGCGATGAAGAAAGATGTAAGAATGAAAAGTGCAAAAGTAAAGAATGTGATAAGGAAAAGTGCAAAAGTAAAGAGTGTGATAATGAAAAATGTAATAATGAAAAATGTAATAATGAAAAATGTAATAATGAAAAATGTAAGAATGAAAAGTGTAAGAATGAAAAATGCAAAAGTGAAGAGTGCAAAATTAAAGAATGTGATAAGGAAAAGTGTGATAAGGAAAGGTGTAAGAATGAAAAGTGTAAGAATGAAAAATGTAAAGGTAAAGAATGTAAAAGTAAAGAATGTGATAAAGAGGGCAAAATATCATGTCCCATTCAATCATCAACAGACAATCCTAAAAGATGTAAAGGCACATCCATTACTGAATCCTCACTCTCGCCTATTGTTGTAGAGACATCTCTGAACACATCAATTCCAGAGAGTAATATCTCATTAAATCAACTGGAAGATGGCTTTATTCTTAAGGTAGAACATAGCCACAGTAGTAAGACAGAGAAGAGTTCATACTCGTCCAATTTTACATATATGAAAGAAGAGCATTTTGATGGCAAAGTGAGGTCGGTTAAGGGTGGGTTTAACAGTTCTAAAAATTATGAAGTTACAGTTGAATTTGAATAAAGACAAAGTAACAATATTTTAAGGTAGACATTGAATAATTAAATTCGATGCAGTTTGTATAGTCTTTACTGTTTAAAGCAACTCCGCAGTGTGCTGCACAGATAAGATGCTCATTCTTTATTTTTCCTTTATCTAATTTCCCCCCATGGACAATGTTTCTTTGGAGAAGATATTTACAGCAATATACTCTTCAAGTAACGAAGATATCAAAAGATGTGCGGCAATTGGGCTAATTAGTCAGATCAAGGAGTATGGAGATTACTCCTTGTATATTCTTAAGAATACGTATCAACTGTTGCTTTCTCCTAACGGAATAAATAGAGAGATTGGTGCTGAAATACTAATGAGTTACATAGAGCAGTCTAAGATGAGTGAAGAGTGCTATGCTATCGATGATGGACAACCACAACATGGCATTAGTGAGGAATCGCATTGTGTTAATAGGGAGATTCATGGCATTAGTACGGAACAGTATGGTGCCGATGACAATGCAGCCCACATGAATGCTAAAAACATTACCTATCTTAGCTCCTCAGATTATATCGTTAACTCTTCCATTTCCAAAAGTTCATTGAAATCCACAGTAAAGAAGAAGTTGAAATTAGAGCACATAGATGCTGCTTTTACCGATGAATTGGTTTCCAACAGTGATCAGACTAGCAACGAGAAGTTTAACACCAGTACAATAGCAGACAAGCAGATTCGAAGCATCCAGGATTTTTTTGATAATATTAATCAGATGATGCTGAGTGCTGAATGGTACAAAAGACATGGGGCAATATTGGGAAATATCGAAATATACAAGGAGTATGTGAATAATATAGGTGATAGTAGGAATTTGGTTGTTAGCAATGACATATCCCATACACCCTGCACTATTGGTATTAGGTGTAGTAATATTAATTCATCATTTTTTATCCACAATCCCCTTAAGAATATCCTAGATATTCTACACAATGATAAGTTTAATGATTATGTGGATGATAAGACATCGGCCCCAGTAAGAGAAAAGGCAGCAGAATTACTGGGATACTGCCCTCTTACTATGGAAGCAATTGAGGATGTAATGAAAATGATAGGCGATGAGGACTGGCAGGTGCAGTTTAGTGGATTATTAAGTATGAAGAGTATGCTAACAAAAGAGATAGAAAGAATTAGCAGTGTATGTGGTGGTGATGCTGTTTCATCATTTTTTATTTCATCAGTTTTTGGTCTTATTCCCAATCTAATTTCTCTCTTACAATCAACGGATGAAGATGTAAAATATATGACGGCAGAAATATTAACACAATTATTAAGAATGGATAATAAGAGATTAACAGACAACATTGTCATCAGTGATGGCAATGAGGATATTCGAGCTAATAAGCTACATTACCTATTGACTTCTTGCTGGAACCAATTAGAAGTAGAAGTGGACATAGCTCATTCTAAAGCGAGCATAATAATATTAGTAAAGGAGATACTGATGGACATGGACACTGCCAGTAACAGTCACATCACCATCTGTAACAATAATTTTGACCTGTCCTCTATTCACCCCTGCTTTACTTCTTCTAATCCTGAAATTAGAAATAATGTGGTACTAATTTCGAAATATTTCCAAAATGAAGAGGTGTTGTATCTACTAGCTGAAAGTATACTGTTGAATAGTAGAGAAGATAGTGAATTGGCAATGGGAATATTGCAGGGTAAAATATATACTAAAAATACCTCTTGTATCCAGCCAGGTGAGGGTATTGTATCCTTCTTTAACCATTTCTTTGGAATCATCACTTCTTCCCTTTCTACTCCCTATTCCGTTGACGATTTTGCCTGTTATGAGGAATCATTTTTTACAAGAGACGGAATAAAGGTGTTGGGAAGAGATAAAATACTAAATAATAGAATAGACTTATTCCAAACAATAAAGATCATATATGCCAAGGATATAGGATATATTAAGAATACCATGTTATTTAATACATTCTTGGGAATACTAAACATCCTTAGTATTGATAATAGCAGTAGAAGCAGTGGTGATAGCAGTAGTGTTACCATCACAAGCATTGTTAGTACCAATATTCCTTCTTATAGTGAATTGTCTCTAATCCCAAATAAAGAATTAATTCGTACATTATCCAACCCTTTCTATATTTCCACATATCCTAACTGCAATGAGACTGCATTAGAATATATTAGATTACAAGTAATAAATAGTATACATGATAATACAACACAGCATAGTCACAATATTGATTTCACCAATTATATTATTGTTGAAACTTCGGTAAATGCTTTATCTTTGGTCTCTAAGTGCATTCTACTAGACCTAAGCAGTGGAAACAATACTGTCATAGGAATAGTCAGATACATATTAAATGGAATTGATGAAGCCATTATAGCCGATAAAGATGTTATTAATGCACTATTTAAGTTTGGATTAAATAACTGTGTCACATTTCTGACCATATTGAATGATCTACCTCTCATACATTCATTGTTGAAGACAAGGCAGGACATAATCAATTTTTACTCCAACACGCCTAGTTTATTAAGCGGGGATGCTGACATTATACGACTTATTTATGGTGAATGCATCAAAGAGATCATTATTGATGCAAATGACTGCATTGGGAGTGTTAATGACGATAATATTACAACCAATATCAGTAAAATTAGCATTATTATTATAACCATTTGTAAAAATGAATACACGGGTATTACTGGTAATAGTATCGACAATAGGGATGGATTTATCACGAATTTAATATATTTCTGCATCAATCACACCAATATAGTCATTCTCACCAACCTACTCCCCGCAATTCCTCCATTTTTTTACGTGCTATTCGTAAAGACGGCCTTAAAGTATAGGAACAGCGACTTGTTACAAAGAATCATTCCTACACTTTCATTTGTAGTGGATAGTTGGGTAAGTGGAGATATACTGGAAAGAATCAGGAAGGAGAGGGAGGAGATAAAGATATTGCTAGATCCAAGCTGTGCTAATATCTATCAGGGACAAAATACAATTAACAATAATGTTCAGTTGAGAGATTATCAGAAAGATGCCATCAACTGGCTGTTGTTCTTGCATCGATTTAATTTGTGCGGAATATTAGCTGATGATATGGGTTTGGGGAAGACACTGGAAATAATGGCATATATGATACAAGTAAATGAAAGTAACAACATTTCTGTGTCTATGAATTTAATTGTGTGCCCTACCAGCTTGTGTGGCCATTGGAAAGATGAGTTTAAGAAGTATTACAATATTGACTGTATAATATTAAATAGCAGTATTATGAATGGTATAAAAACTGTAAACGAGATTATTAGTAAGGGTGTTAGCAGTGGTAGTACTACTAATAGCAAGTATTACTTTGTCTGTTCTTATGACTCGATTAGAAAATTCGATATCCTCTCCAATACACCATTCTTTATCTGTGTCTTCGATGAAGGCCATCTATTAAGAAACAGGGGTACTGTTCTCTATAAAAAGTGCTCTCATATCATAGCAGATCGACGATTCATTCTTACAGGAACGCCGATCCACAATTCTGTAGACGACATATACTCCCTCTTTGAAATAGTTATGCCAGGATATTTGGGAAGCGAGTTGGAATTTAATAAGAAATACAATTTTAAAGTAAACGAAAGAACCATAAGCAACTATAACAAGGGTGCGTACAATGAAGAGGAATATACCGACTATATTGCAGACAATAGCAATACTGCTGACCTTAGCACTAAGAGCAGCATTCCATTTTCTACTTTTATTACCAATAGAATGAAAACCTTGCATAAAAAAATCTTGCCTTTCGTTTTGAGAAGATTGAAAACAGATGTTTTAAAGGATTTACCTCCTAAAATCATCAATGATGTGTTGGTGGAAATGAATAGGGAGCAGAAGATGATCTATGAAAAGGTCAATGATCAAGAAACCATTAAAGACGATGACAATTCCTTCTCCTACAATTCTCTACATCATTTCTCTAAATCAAGAGATCTACTAAAAGCGGCTTCCCACCCAGGCCATTTTATGGAAAATCATTTTTCTGAAAATTTTAGAAGCAGCAAAACAAATGCATTGATTGACATTGTTGAAGGCTGTGCCAATAATAAAATTCTTGTTTTCTTTCAGAATAAAAAAACAATTAAGCTGGTTGTAGAAGAGATAAAGGAGAAATATCCAAAAATATATTATAGTGAAAGCAATATCAATAATACCAAAGGTAGTGGCGGTATTAGGGGGATTGGCGATAACAAAAACATCAATAATATTGTTGTTTTGGACGGTGATACCAAAGATAAATACAACACTGTTTCCACTTTCACAAATTCCCCTGCCCAAATCCTTTTTCTAACTACTTCAGTGGGTGGCCTGGGCCTAAACTTAACAGTTGCTAATATTGTCATTTTTTACGAGCATGATTGGAATCCATTTAATGATCTACAGGCTATGGACAGAGTACATCGAATAGGCCAGGGAAAGGTGGTAAATGTATTCAGATTGATTATCAAGGACAGTCTGGAGGAAAAGGTTATGAATTATCAAAATTTCAAAATTCATGTGGCCAGCTCCATTGTAACTCAACAGAATACGAAGGTTGAGAAGATGGATACTAAGGACCTGTTGGAAAGATTTGTATAAATGGTAATTATAAAAATATGTATATATTATATTGTTTTATTGTGCGAAATATTGATTGATCATGCTGATAAGGTGGCAAATAACTATCATTCCAAACAGTAAACCTCTGCTAGCAAGAAAAAAAATTTTTTATAATCAACCTGATACTTTATTCTTTAACATTTGTTACTTCGATGGGTTGTTTTTATGCAATGCCTCCGTTTCTTCTTTTGTTAGAAACCGGCCACTTGGTGCTCTTAATCTTTTCATTGCATGCTTATGACGGCTCTCATGCACATAATTGCTCTTGTTATACTCCATAAAATTATCCAACCATTCCCGTCTGACCTTTCTTTTCTGAATCCATGACAATTGATGCTGATTGACTTGGAAACGAGTGGCTTTGGACGGGGAGACTTGATAGTGTGGTCTGCTATTGTGAAAGTTAGAATTGTTATTTATGGGATTGTGTCTATTTACTACTGTCAGACCATTGGGCACAACTGATCCAGCCATGTTGTTGGTATTCACATGAGAAGAATTCAAACCAAAGTGATGACCATTTGGAGCAGATCCACTGTTATAATTGTAATTTGGCATCTGTTTTGATTTGCTGCTGATTATATTTGAGAAAACGGTCTGGACAGGGGATTTATTGAATTGATTTGGATTGTTATATGGAATAGCATAGGAATTTCTCAGCAGATTGCTCGATCCAGCACGGTATGGCTCAGTATATGGGCTATTATTAAGTATATTGTTCATTTCAAACATGGAGCCTAATCTGTTATTTATGATCTGCGAATTATTAACAAGTGGAACATTATTCTTGACTTTGCCCATACCTTCTTTATTTTTTTCATATAAACTATTGGATTTTCTAAATACTTCCTCCTGGGTAACTGCACCCTCCAATAAATTATTCATATATTGGAAATTAAGTGCATCCTTATTGTTCATGGAAAATTGTATTTCTAAGAATATTTGTCAGGAATTCAAAACGAATGTTTCAAAATACAAATATTCTAGATATTGGTTAATAATAGACATATAACAGCATGTAGCTAAATGGTGGCCAGCTACCATTTTTAACATTGACTAAAATGATTTCTATTAGAATCAATCGTGAAAATAAAAAATTTCAATGATATTTAAAAATAACTGATCAAAACCCTGAAATCCGTAGAATATTTTATATTTTATTCAAAAATAATCGACAAATACCTTGTGGCTCAGTTTTAGTTATCGCAAATATTCGTTTCTTTCTTCGACTTCCCAGAATTTAATTGTTCCATCTCCTGAACCAGTTACAAAATATTTTTCATCATCACTTATAGAGAAATGTATCACCCGATTTTTGTGTCCACAAAATGTCTTGGTGATTTTGAAGTCTTCCAACAGTTTGATGTCATCATCAGAATATCCAAACGTACTAATAATTCTGTTGTTGCTTAGCCACTTTAAATTACATACCTGACTCTCAAAATTTAGTGTTTTGATCGAATTCTCATCTTTAGATACATCCCACAGCTTTATCGTTTTATCTGCAGACCCACCCCCGGAAATTAGCATGGACGAATTGGGTGACCAGCAAAGAGCCTTAACTGCTGCTTTATGCTCATTCAACTTTGCTAGAGCCATCTCTGTGCGAATATCGTAGATAAATATTTTATTGTCATTGCCTCCTGAAGCTAATAAATTATCATTTGAAATACTTAGGCCACAGATTTCCTGTGTATGTAGGCTAAATGTCCCAGATGCTATTTTTGTCCGAACATCTAAAATCTTGCATTTCTTATCACGACTGCCCGTGATTACACTTTGGTCTAAATTTTTGATAACACCAATTCTACTCTTGTGGACCAAGTATTTGGAAGATTTCCCTGTTTCCACATCGATGTAGTTGATAATTCCATTGGATGTTCCAATTATTAACACTTCACACTGGGCATTGAACTTGATCGAGGTTATTGGGTTTGAACTGACAAATATTTGATTGGTATCCCCAAAATGGAAATTGTAGGAGTAAATAATATCATTGATGGAATAGTAGATCAAGCTGCTTGACCAATCTATTAGGTTGCTATAAAAGTCATCAGAAAAGCACTCCACAGGAATATTTCGGTAGGGCCCTATAACTTTAGGGGGAACGAGAGAATTTTTATAGAATTGATCAAAAATTGATGAAAATGAGGGTAGTTTGTATTTGGTTGGCTGATAGAACATGGGGGTTGGTCAAATATTATTTTCTACCAAATATTTAGCAGTAAATATTTATGGCTTAATAAATATATCTTACGAGTAGACGTCAGTAAAGCATGAATCTGTTAGAGAGATAAATGGCAAAAATTAAAGTAATATCGGATCAACCCCATAGTATTTAATAGTTTATTAATTGTTAGATGGAACTCTTAGATAGTTTCCTGCCTCAGATCTTTTACCCAGATGATACCCAGTGAAGGCTGTCACAACCACTAGTAATACTACAACCATAACAACTAAATATGTGTGACAGCTGGTCTTTTTCAAGGTCTTCTTGACATCTTCAACAGCATTTTCTGTTTTAACTGCTTGTTGTAGGCGGGAAGTCCTTGGAATAGAGTAGACCTGTCGGGTAAACTTGATTGGGGTCTGGTGTTGGAATATTTGGGGGGTTGGTAACGAAGATTTCCTAAATATATCATCAAATTCACCCTCCGAGGCCGATCCTATTTCAGAATGGCTACTTATTGGGGCTTTAGGGCTGAGTCCCTTCAACTTATTATGGTGTCGGCCTTCTAAAGCTGCAAAAATAAACGGCAAGTCTGAAAGCTCATGCAAACTTGGTTGATTGAATGATGGTGAAATCGATCTGGAAGTTATCATAATTGCTGGCATACCAACGGGATGCTGTTCATCAACTGGGGTAATATTGGCCATTATTGAAGAAACGAATGTGACAATACAAACCATTGTGTATGATGTTTTATTATTTTAAATATAGAGTATGAAACGTTGTTTCAAACGAATGGACGAACTATTTTCTGCAATGGTCAATCAGAGATGGGGATAAAAACAATCAATAATTTGGCAATTTGATCTACATGTCTAAAACAGCACTTTATCCTGGAAGTCTATCTAAAATGCATAACCATTCTCAAAAAATTGAGATGGCTTCACTGGCTGAAATAAATTAACTTATAATAATAAACTAGATTTATAGAACTATAACGCATCCAAAGCCATTTTTTACAGTATTATAAATTCTTACCCCAAATGGAGATTTATACTCTGTTGAATCTAAGAACAACAGATTCTGATGAGATTGTGAAAAAGAAATACTACAAAAAACTATCGGAAGTCCACCCTTCAAATGGAGGTAGTTCTGAGAAATTCATTGAGTTGATGGATGCATACAAGAGATTCCTAATTGGCGACAATACAGTGAACTGTTTTAGGATATGTACAACCGGAGAAAATGGAATTGTATGTAGATGTGGTGGAAAGTATGATTTTGAAAGAGATAGACTAGGCACAGTAGAGTGTGACTACTGCTCCTGTTTTATTTATATAGATTTGCCTTTGAAGAAATTATAAAGTTAAATAAATATCAATTTTGGAAAAATAGAAATGCCAATAGGATGAAATTCCAAAATGATTCCTAATTTGGGAATAATATACAACATCCCTAGCCGCCTCTTAGAATTCTAATAATTTATTCTTTAGACTCGGGAACAAATGTAAGTGGCTTCTTAACATTCCTTCTTCTTTCCTTCTGCTTAATCTTGTTAGAGGCTCTTGGGTAGGTTGAGGATCCTTTGTCTCCGGGTGCCAAGCCCCAGTATTTGGCCGACTTTCTTTCATTAGGATCTTTGTAAATCACCTGCAGATTGTCAATCTCCCCTGCTACCTTTATAAACTGGTCAAGTGTATGAATGCTTCCTCCATTGGCTTCAATCTTCTTCTGAACTGATGTGCTCCACTTAAGTGCAACAATCTTCATTGCTGGAATCTCCAAAATTGTATCATCGTCGAGGACTTTTGCAACTACCAAGGCCACCTTATCTGTATCACTGAGTTGCTCTACAATTGTTGAGATTTTAACTGGTTGCCTTACACGGTTGGTAGAGCTCAATCTCTTCTCAATAAACTGGAGAATCTTCGGAGAATCCTTGGAAGATGTTACAATCTTTCTGAAGAACTCCCTCAAACCAATAAGAACTGTGTTGTCAGTCTTCATTGTTCTATTCTTCAGGACAGTCGATCTATTTTCGTGGACAAACCTCATTGGGGTAAATTTCGATTAAAATTTTTCAAAAATATTTTGTATCAAAGCAGTTGAGAGTATTGGTGAGTTAAAAGAATTGCAATACTGCATAGACATCCATTAGTTCATTTTGCACGTAAGTTGGAGTATTATTTTGTATTTTCAAAGTATAAGGATCTTTTCCGAAATGGCTCATACATATCTATATTCCATACTAGATATCATAATTGAGATATAAAAGATTATGGGAAGTCTTAATATAAACCATAAATTTAAATTAGGGTAGGGATGTCTTGAATAAGTTTTTTCTTTGTAGTAAAATGTTTACATTATTGCAGAGCTGCTGATTTTGAATATTCCCTCCAAAATTTCTTAAACCATCGGATTTCTTTTCACCACAGATAACATGTTTGATAAAAATAGTTTCTATAGACAAAAGATCAAAACAAACAAAATTTATGAGCAGAAGAGAATTACCAAGTATTTTAGGGTTCATGAAAATATTTTACGCCTGTGTTACACACCCAAAGCAAATAGAAACAGAGGGGCAAACGACAAACTGTCTATCCAGCTAAATTTCAACATACACACACTATCGACATATATCGAAAAGATTGTAAAAAAGAGGACATATAAGACGATAAAATTGTTTGTCAACAAAGTATATCCTAAAAAAGATCTCTTTGATTTTATTGAAAGGCTTGAGGTGCCCGGATATAAGTGTAGCTTTGTATCAGACGGGCTAGAATTGGATCAGAAAAACATTCTCTTCTGCATCATAGAAATGGAGCAACCAAGTCCATAGGACAGCTGACCAATAGAAAACTAGGACATATTTCGACTCGATTCAATGCCAAATCTTTCAATTTGATCAGGAAATATAATATATTGCACATTATGATTCTATAAATCAATATATTTTGGGGATAAATAGATTATAACCTATTCAATTTCAAGATAATACTTAATTATGGTCTGCGTACTTACAATTAGAATCCGTACCCGATATTTCTATAAAGTACTCTTCAAATATCCCTGTAATTCCTTATTGTTTAAAAATGTAATATTTTAAATTACCGCAATGGCATTGAAAAAATTTCATCTTGAAAGCATTCTTGATGACAAGATGTTCCAAAGCAATGTTACTACAGCCGATTTCAATCCCGAGACAGGGCTGGTTTGTGGATTCGAGGAGAGTGGATGTATAAATTTTACAATCATGAGTGATTTTATTTCCACCGAAAAGATTGCCAAACCAGAATCTCTTATTATTTTCCCTACTGAGGGCTTGAAGAGGCTGAAATGGCTAAGTCCCTCCAAATTGATAGGGTTGTCTGGGGACAATAAGATATATATACTGGACTTTACCAGAAGCCACATTCAATCATTTCTGTCTCCAAGGGGAAAAATCACGGATGTTCATCGATTGGATCACATTATGATAATATCGGTGCCTCAATCTGTATTTGGAATCGATGAAGAGAGTAAATGCCCACTTTTTGAGTTAAATCATAGCTTTCGTAACAAACCACAGCTAATAATGGATGTGACTATCAAGGACAACAATATATATTCCACGACCTCTGAAAAGGGAAGGGTTTGGATGTGGGATATTAGAAACACGAAAAGACAAATCAAAACCATTCAGACAAACTCTATCTATTCTGTGATTTCAACTTCCAGGAAGGAAGTCTTCGCAGTTGGAAATTCAACATTTTTTAGAGGCTCTGAGTGTCTGAACTATTTCGAATTTCTTCCTGCAACACTGGCCAATAACAGTTGTGATCCATCAGATTCAACTATCAACACCGATGTAGGTGCTGATACTAGTATCGATGCCTCACTTTCAAACTTCATTTCTTGGAAAGGTAGTCTTCAGAAGATTGATTCATTCAATACAGCGGTCTGGAATAAGAAAGACACATTGAATTTTTTGTCACTTTCAGACGGCATGTTCTACAAGAAAACCTACTCGGAAATTATCTCCTATAGAATTGTGGAAGATAATATAATTTTTATCCTATGCAAGGATGGGAGTGTTAAAATCGAGAAGATTAGGCCTGCAGAATGCATATAGAAGGCCAAAACTGATTGTTTAGCATAATACTTGCCCAGGCAGTTTTGATCAGTGTTTCGTATTAACAGATATAAAGTATTTAAAATCCTATAAATTTATTAATTGAGTCAAAAGGCATTGGGTAAGGTGTATCTATCATCGGACCTTTGTTTGAAGCACAGTGTTACACATCCTTCTCCTCTGCCTCGAATACTTCTTCTATATCCTTGTACACTTGAGCCTTCACTTCTTCAGGAACAATCTCCATAAAGAAGTCTGTCAGCTTTGCCATGATAACTTTCGAATTATTCTTATGATCAAAAACCAATTTCTCAATGAATCCATCAACTTTTGCCTCTGCCTCTGTATTTTTCATGTAAATAGATAAATTTTTTAGAAGAGTATCGGGATTTTTTTTAAAGTACATTAGAGGGATTTCAAAATAGAAAATATAAATGATTAACAAAATTCACAATATAACCTAGAGTGTGATATCCAATGATTACGACATCCTACTATTTAGAATTTCTACCCTTTGGTAAAAGGCCGCAGCTTTTTAAGTTATTATTTATTTTAATAATTAGTACGACTCTACTTCCTTATAGTATTATGCATCATTTGAATTCTGTCATATGGTTTGCTCAATATTTCTGAGCTGTGGAAATCTCCTTTTCAATCGGGCAATCTTCAAAAATGTATATTCCCCTTAACCCTACAATGAGTTTTTAAATTTATGACCGGTTATTGACTTAGCCCTCATGAAGGTGTGCATAGTGCGGAATTCATTCAATCACACTGGATCATCTACTGCTGAGTTAAGCTTTATTCATTGGAATTAAATTAATTTTTAAAAAAAATTTTATAATTTTTTCACTGTTAATGAAAGGAGTAGATGAGCAAGCTTCACCATCTAATAAAAAATTCCTTTCTTCATTTAATGAAGTCCAATTAAAAACCGTAAACACATACACAAAATTCATGATAAAGTCCATCAGACGAGAACAGCGATGCAAATTGATATTCTTATTTTCACTGGTTCTGACATTACTAAACGGATATTTGGATATAACTATGATTCTTACGAGTGGTGAGATTATAGATAGAATTAGACTGCAGGGTGATGGGCAGATGAGGCTTTGGTTTAAGTTTCTTTCTGTTGTATTGACTCATTACTTTGTGTCAGCCTTTTCAAAAATGATCATGGACTATTTCGAAATAGTTTTTTCGAGAACAACACTCTATAACTCCATTTCAAGTGCAATGAAAATGAGTCATTATGATTTTCACAAAATCGGATGTGGTAAAGCTCAGGAGAATATTGTAAATGGCTCCAGAGCACTAGGAGAAGCTGCATCAATTCTCTTAACACAGATTCCTGAAATGATAATTTTCGGCATTTTCTGTACATATGCCATCTGCGACTTCTTTAATCAGAAGACAGTGGTGGTTTTAGTGGGTGGATCTATTTTGGGTACATTTTTTTCCTTTCTGCTAGGACTTTACATAGATGATGGGGAATCTATAAAAATTAATATGTTCAATGACCAGCTTTTCAGATTAGCAGATATTCTAACAAACTTCGATGTTGTTAAGACATTCAATCGGTCTGAGATAGACATTGCAAAATATAGAGACTCGCTAGTCCCTTGCAACTGGTATGAAATAAAGTATTCTATCATTAAGCAGTCACTTGTGGTGATTCAAAGAATTTTTATTTACACCCCACATTTCTTTGCATTATATTGGATTATTAACAATTCCGAGTCCATTGGATTTACTGTTTCGAAAATATTTTTGTACAACGAATGCTTTGAAAATTACCGATCTAACTTTACAGCCATTAGAGAGGCTGCATATACTATTCTGAAGGCTAAGGCTGAGGGTTTGTGGATAATAGAAAACGATCGTGTGCTATCAGAAGAGCAGGCCGTTAAAACCATTAAGAAGGATAATGAAACATATCCTCAATCTGGGGGAGATATCCACCCATGCGATATGATTAGGGCCACCTTTACGAAGAATATAGTCATGAGAAACTGTAATTTGTATGCTGGTTTAAACTTGATTCAAACAAATTTCAATGTACAAATCAATCGGAGTGAGTTAGTGGCAATTACAGGAGAAAATGGCTCTGGCAAATCTACATTTCTAAAAACTCTACTAGGTTTAAATCGTTTTGAAGGAGAGTTCTCAGTGGATGGAGTGCCAATAGAAAAGCTGGAAGAAGGATCTTACAGGAATTTGATTTCTTATGTTCCTCAGGAATCAAACATATTTAATGATACTGTTCTGAATAATCTTTCCTATGGGCAGAGCAAGCCAGATCTGGAGGAGATCTATCACCAATCCAAGCTATATGGATATCATGAGTTCTTTTTATCACTGAAGGATGGGTATCAGACGAACGCTGGAGAATCAGGAATGAATTTAAGTGGGGGCCAAAGACAGAGGGTTAACTTTATGAGAGGAGTGTTAAGAGGCTGTCCAATTATAATACTAGATGAGCCATCTGCCTCGTTGGATAAGGTGTCTGAACTTGAAATGGTGGATAACTTGGTGTTATTAAACAAACGGGGAATAACAGTGCTAATCATTGTGCACAATCATGATTTGTTAAAGAAGTTCGATAAAATCCTATATTTTACCCGAGAGACTGTGACAGAATATACTTCGTACGAGAAATTTATAGAATCAAATAAGCCTTGAGTCCTGGATGAGCATGACTTGTCCATTGAACTTTCAAACTAAATAAATTTTCATAAATTACTTTCGAAATAATAGTTTGTTTAGACTGATTTGGTCAATTGATGTTTAAAATCGGCATGCTTTGTTATTTAAGTCCTTTTAATACAATATGATTGTATTTTCCATCCTTGTTGAAATGAATCAAGGCTTTTATTTAAAATAACTTATTTTCGACAGTTTACCAGATCCTTGCAAACTTAAACAAGACTTTTCTTGATTATGATCGGGATATTTGGGAAATTCTAACCAATGGTATTTCATAGCAGTCAATATACTATTGAATATTTAAATTCAAAACAACTTCATCATTAACCTCCAGGATCAAAGAATACAAGTCCGGGTATAATTTTATTTAAAAAATAATTTATTGATCAGTAAAATTCAGGGAAATTAGTAAACCCTGGAAAACCTGTTCTATAAAAAACAGTGATTCTAGAAATTGATGTATTCATTTGTATGGAACATTAAATGGATCATATTCCGGAGAGTTGGATTCTTGTTGATCATTTCTTGGACTATTATCGAATGATCCCCCTTGATCTGTTTGATTGCTCCTAGGCTGTCTATTATAGTTCTTTCTATAGTTGTTGCCATATTCCTTATTAAATCCGGAATTGGAATATCCTTGATGATCATTCCTAGTGGCTTGAAATCCATCATTCCTATTATTTTGATATCCTCCCTGGGATCTAAATCCCTGAATGCCTGTGGAGTTGCTTCTATGCCCCTCTTGATGTTGATTACTATAAGAAAATCCTTTGCTATTGGTGTTACGATAGTTTTGGGTTTTGGTATAATCCGATTTTGTATTGTTCTGGCCTTTGGAATAGCCTGGAGTTGAATATCTGGTTGGGTTGCTGGAATTTTGAGGCTGATAGCCTGATTTGTTGTAATTTGATGTATTGAAATTGCTTCTGTAGGAATTATGCTTAAATCCTCCATAGGAACTTTCTGTATTGTTGTGTATAGGTGGTCTATTGGAGTACGGCTTTCTACCGTCATTGAACACCCGTTTTTCATCTGGTCTACCCCTATTACCACCCAATGGTCCATTGGTCTCGTATTGTCTATTCCTTTCCTGCATAATTGCATCTGTTTCTGCATACACCGCCTCTATATTAAACGGAAGACTAAAGTCTGTAAACTCTATGGGTGCAGTAAGTCCATTTAACTCGTGTAGTTGAACATAGTTGGAAACCCACTGCTTATCCGCTTCCAAAGTATTTGCACTATCAAGCATTACTGCAATACGCAATTCATCAGGATGAATATCCATCTCCTCACTGGTAAGCATATAAACAGGGTACTGAAAGGGATGTATAAATCGGCAATTTGGATTTAAACATTCTGAGTCAAGAAAATATCTACAAATTGGCATTTTTAGAAGAAGGGTGAAATAAAATCCGGAAATTTAACTCCGAAACCTAGACCATAATTAGACTAAACAGATTAGAATTCTTGTTGGCTTTTAAAAAATCAAAATTTATTCCACACTATTGTGCAAATCAGATAGAAATACTTCATTTAAATTCCCAGAATGTTGAATAACTGACCTACTTGCTGCAAATAATTATTGAGTGGTGCTACTCTTTCTATTATAACATATTCTATTCGAAAAATTACATTTTTTTATATATTTGCTAAATTAATATGCCCATGGAATCCAATTCTGAACTGCAATCTGATTATGCCTCCAAAAACAACCCTGCACTGGTTAAGGAATCCCCTAGTGACCAAGAACATTGCAATCTGTTTGTTGAAAAGCTTGAGAAAATATCTGATCCATTCTTGAGAATAAAGGAAATCGAAGAATTTATTAGTAACAACCAAACCGCCATTTATATACTTTGGTCCACTCCACATCTCCCACTCCTCATTCTAGAAAACCTTACCGAGGCCTTTTACTTTATAAATACGAATGAGTTTTCGAAGGAGCGTAAAAATGCTGTGATATCCACATTAAATGTAATTGTATTGATGGTATCCAATCGCAATGCAAAGAAGGAGCTATTGTTGGCCAAAATTGAGTATTTTGTATTTCCATTTCTACACTTGAGTGTTGAAGAGAGTGTGAAGCTAGCTGCTCTCAATGTATTTTATTCACTGTACAGTGTTGAAGATCCTAACCCTGAAACCTCTTCCGATATAGAAGTAAGTTCTAATATTGAGTCTGAAATTCTTCCATTTACCCTACAAATCATTGGGAATGATTCCGATAATTTAAAATTCCGGGGATGTGAGCTGCTTCTACTTCTTCTCCAGGGGCATGGGCTGGAGTATGCCGTACAGACAATAGATCGATTTTTGGCTATTGAGGTTGTTCTATCCCCCCTAATTTCCCAAGGTATTGGTCAGAGAAATGGGCCCTTACTGGCCGTTTTAGTAAAGATATTCCTACGTCTCTGTGATCAACCACATGCAAAAGCAAAAATTGTAGAGAAGTATTCAGAGGATATCTTTAATAATCAAATGAAAGCCATCTGTGAATATCACTTGGACAATAATGAATATAACCGCTTAATTACAACACTCAAAACAGATCAATAAATCTAACTAAGAGAATACGTGTAAAATGTTTGCTTTTATTCTTCTGAGCACAAAATTAAGATAATACACAAAAAATACGGCAACACCCAGTAACTTTTCAAAAGTTGGACCACAATATTGAATAAATATAAATATAAATCGTAAGAACATAGAGTTTTAAATAAAACTCAGAAATTCAAGTTAAATCCAAAATTACATAGTAATATTGTCTTTTTGATGAGCTCTAAAATACATAATTCTAAGAGGGCTTTTTTCATTCAAAACCTATTTTATAGATATGCTTTTACTATAACATAACTGTTTATGTATGATAAGAAAAGCAGATGAGTTTTGCAGTTTGATACATACTGCTTATGCAGGCAGATTCCAGAATATTTTATTTTGAAGAGTGTAACATGAATAGTTTACTTCCACATCAAAACAGAATTTATTTGACAATCTCAAAGTATGTTTTTTTGCTCGTAGTGAGATGAAGCTCCTTATGTGATCTAATTGGAGTCAAATAAATCATTTTATAGTGTTCCCCACATTTTACATGTTCTGGATGGTCCCACCAAGTCAATAAGCATTCTCCAGAATCATCTGAAATCAATACTTTCAAATATCTTCTGATTATAAAATCTTCAGGTTTTATCGGTGTAGTTCTGTCACTAGCCATTGTGTAAATGTTTTCAATCTCCAACTCGACATCTTTTACTTGCTTGCTGTAATTTCCAACTTTAACAAAGTATTGGTCCTCAATAATTTTTTCAATTGTAAAAATCAAGCAGCTTACAATTGACCCGTCAATCCTGACATTTCGAATTTTATTTAGAAAGGATACTTTTTTTCGATATCCTAATTTCGTGCTATTTTCATGGCACAGACGAACTCCATTATAGTTAAGCCCCAAGACGATTTGATCTTTGGCCTCTAGAACTCCCATGGGCTTATCAATTAATAGCTCCGATCCAAACACATATATCTTTTGTCCCATGTGTTTGCCTTTTAAAAGCTCGAAGATAAACTGATCAATCTTCACCTTTAGACTGTAATACCCATCATAAACAACAATATGCTCTCGATGTATTTCCAAAATTCCTAGAACCATAAATCTATACGAAATGTCATCGAACTCTACAATATTTTTCAAGACTGATCTTTCATTCATATATCTATATCTCATTAACACCTGTATACCATATTCCAATGAGTTTTCAGAGGGAATTGGATTTGGCGGTTCAGAATGTGCATTGCTTGGATGGGTTTCTCTTACTTTGGAGTATTCCAGAGCTTTAGACATATCATTTTTTACAATAGAACTTTTCAAATTCAATTTCCCATTCCAAAATAACGGGGGATTGGATCCATTTTGGACAGGGTTCAGGACAAAATGCATCCAACACCACTTAAAATGATTCAAAACCCATTCTTTAGATTCATTCTTATATATTTTACAAATATTTGTGAAAATAATCTTCATGGAAATCTCTTTTGCTATTTCTGGGAGAATATATCCATTCTGAGAGTAATTATAGTCGGTTAGATAGCATCTTGGAACTTTATGGCTTATACCTGTGCACATAGAAGCTTGGGTATTATTATCTTGGACATCAATAATTTCTTCCGATGGTTTCGATTTTTTGAGAATAGTATTATCTGATCCTAAGACATCAGACTCGCTACTGTGAAACAATGTACACACCTCAAACTCCGATTTAAAAGATCTATTCCCATTATAAATAGGTAGTCTGTCCTCAAAAGCATTCTTTGTAAAGGAATTCACAGTTGTTTGCTGTGGTATTTCCACTTTTAACTTCCAACAACTTTCTTGCGAAGTAACATCAGATATCACTGCCTCAACTGAACCAATCTTGTCCACCTTTCCAAAACTTTGTTGTTGGTATTTCATCCTCTTTGAATTAATATCCACTTCAGTCAGAATACGATTTTTCTTTACTTGGTAATCACATAGACTTGATTCTTTTGATATTGATACATTTTTTCCCAAATCATCTCTAACATTTTCACCACTTACAAAAAAACCACTTTGATCAAGCATAGGATCCTCAACCTGGGCCTTCTCTAAAATAGATTGTATGGTCTTTTCTTGTACCTTAACTGGTTTGTTATTACCCGTTTTAAACCCCGTAAAAAAATCATTCTGTACAGTATCTTTGATGGCATCTGAATATACGGAATTATCACAGTTTGGTTGATTGGTATGGAGTGGAAAAGTCGATTGATTGGAATCGATGGATGGCAGATCATTCTTAACCAACTCATCCACAGATAGAATTTTCTCTTTTATCTCTAAGGAACTACAAATTCCATTTGAACATCTTTCATGCAATTTATAGCCATGCTCAGATATCCTTTCATTAGCATTCCCAGTGATTTCTTCTCTTTCATTCATTTCTACTGATCCAATGGTTTGATTGTTCCCTGCTTGTGCTGAAGTCAGTAGATTGCAATCTGATGAATCATCAAAAATGGTACAATCTTCATTTAAAGAACAGCTAATTAACAAATCAGATTTATCATCTGAAAAAGAACAATTATAGAGAGTATCTGTGAAACTATTACTGAGATTATGGATTTTTTCCTCATTCTCCTTCAGATGAACATCCATTTTGTCATAATGCTGGAAAAGATTATTAGATGCATCATTTATTTCCATTTTGCCATCAAAGAACTCCGATTCCAAGTTTATAAAAGAGTCTGCACAAGAATCCGTAAAGAAGACATCATCATCCTCGATGGAATCTACCATAAAAATGTGGCTGAAAAATCTGAAAGTCTAATGTTAATTGGAGGGAAAATAAAAACTATCCAAGTTCAACTAGAAAATCTTTTGTATTTTCAAGGTTTATAAACTTATTATGGCATATCTTATGAATCAAAATCAATAATATGCTGTAAAGACTGAAATGAAACAATCATTTTACAATGGTAAATCTAATTTTCTAAAGATGTATTCCAACACATTATAATATTTTGGGTTGAATAACAATAGTAAATTGGTATATTCAACTTCCCGAGTTTTTAAAGATCACCGTTACGACAATTCAGTTTTATTTAATTAATATGTTTCAAAATAATGTATTGCTCGACTTAATCACTCGTTTTTGAAACTGTTTCATTTATTCTTTTTCTGTATGGTTTCACCAAGAGCTATGAAGATTAGTTGGACAATGCTTACAATATATTTTCTATTCTTCTACTCCCTTGCAACACTTTCAAAAATGGTTGTTGCAAAGGAGGCTCAACGTGGCAAAACTATTGACAGCATTAAAGAAGATGACGATCCTGGGAACCTTGATGAGAACAATGCTAATAACGGAACAGGAAATGAACAATCTACAAATGACAATAAAACATTACCAGAAAATGATGGACAGCTTACAAATGAGAAAAAAATACCTTCTAAAAATCAAAAATCAAGCCATTCTCCACCGCAACCAAAGAAAAGCATACCCAACAATAAATCTGTAAATAAAAAACCAAATGTTTCATCAACAGACAGTCCAAATCCTAAAACTGGAGATAAAAGCGGCAGTGGTAATGCACATGTAATGATATAAAATCAAATATTGCTGGAAAATTAAACTAGTATCAATAAAAACACTCAAATCTTTAGCCTTTTTGCGGTACATTATCTATTACAGAGTACTCTTTATTTATTAATTGGTCATTCTACTTTTTATTTACCCATGTTCGATGAAGAGGAAAACGAATCTGAGAAATTCACAAATAAAATTAGAACTCTCAAAGATGTCTCGATCGACTTAACTGAATTGATTAAAAATCAAAATCAGCGACTAAGAGGGGTAGAGCCAACTATTAGTAGTTCCTTTTTCGATGTAAGAAGAAACTTAAGAAAACTGGGAAGTGCAAATTTAAACAGATTTAGTGTGTGGAAGTATTATCTGGGTTCGTTTATAGTACTCATGGTTCTATTTGTACTATTCTTTATTATCTTGTGAGGTTGATTTCGACAATACTGTGTATACCTTGAGACTGTAGAAATAGAAACAATAATTTTTGTATTAAATATATTTTCGTAATTTATATGTAAATCCACTGATTTTCCAAAACACAGTTTATTACCATGATGAAATGAAAAAATAGTAGTGGGTTGTTATATACAATTTATAGAAATATACAACAAGACCACCCTATATTTAACTATTCATTTTGTGGTTTATTGTTCTTGATGGATTCCCAATCTGTTAATAAAACTGTTCCATTACTTTCTCGTAAACTCTTATTCATGGCTTTTCTGATGCTTTCATCTCCTTGTGAGTAAATGTTCTGTAAAAGAGCAAATAAGTCATCTGGATTTTGTGAATCATCATGATCGCTTGCACAAGAGTTCTTGATATTAGAACATGTGACAGATTTTTCAATAGTTTCACCAGAAGCAGCCTTTTTATACAACTTATTGGCATTACTCCACTTCCTGCTTATACACTTTATTTACTAATTTATGAGTTCAGTGTGAACGTCCATAGTTAATATGCTGGTTAAAACAATTATGGTAAAGCAGTGGAGGAAAGTATTTATTAGTTAATACTTGGTGATTTGGCTGACATTCCGTTATTTATCCTCAATACATCATCTCGAGGACACATGTTTATATTCCTATTAATAAAAGCAACTATCCATGCTTACTCTAATTATCGCATGAGAATAATTTATTGAATTAAAACCATATAAGATCTGTCCATACTCACTGATCATAAGTATTGAATAATTTTGATTCAAAATATTTTTTCTGATCAATTAATTCTTTCGGGAAATATCTATAAATATTCAACACTTTATACAGGGGGTAAGATGCTAAGAGTTCTACTATTCTTAACTACATTGGTGTTTTGCAGCCATGATGAACCATCAATACCAGCATCCTCTTTGCAATCTACGGTATCCCATGAGAATGAACGTGGTCCAACATATGAAGAGGCGAACGAAAACGATGCACCCGATCAAGTCAGCAAGATGAATAATCTACACGCAACTCAAGAATATGAGTTAATTACCGAAAAATCAGACTCCTTCCAGAACCATTATAATCTTGGTTTATTGCTTCTATGTACTTCCCCATTATTGTTTTTGATTATAGTCATTCCTAATGTGCCTATAACATCAACAGTTGAAAATGATGTACCAAAAGAAATAAGTAGCGATAAGACTGATATATAATGCCTAATATTATTAATAAAGTTTTTATCTTCAAGACTATGAGAATTATTTTTTATCCATAAATTATATAAAAATTAATTCCGATATAATAAAATCATATCATCATTTTTCACAACTTATTGTACACTCTCATATTTATTTTGTGTATGCTAACTTATACAATACTAAATGATATTAAACTCTGTAGGCCTTGTAACCCCATAAAAGCATTTTGAACAAACAGGCACATATGTCTCAATTCCACCAATTGCTGCAGATGCACCCTCTAGGCTGGGCATAATGTTTCCCGACTCATCCTTACAAATTTTCATACTTATATTCGCATTTTTCGTTATATCTTCTGGCTTGCATAGAATACAAAATGTACTTTTCTGAATAATTTTATCTGCTATTTCCAACATTGCTTTAGTGGGTGCAAACATTTCGTTCCTGAAGTCTTTAAGTAATCCAAAACAATATATATCAATGTTCCTGGTCGATGATATATCGCGCAGTTGATAAATCTGATCAACAGTGAAGAATTGAACTTCATCAAGCACAATAAACTTTACCCCATCATAATTAAGCATATTAAGATCCATACTCTCTGTTATTAAATCTGTTATTCGCACCTCAAGCCCAGATGCAGATTTTATCACATCTGAGCCAAACCGAGTATCAAATGCTGGCTTTATTACCTTTACACTACTTTTACCATGAATTGTAGCCAGCTGATAGACAGTAATAACAAGTTCTACAGTTTTTCCCGAGGAAACTGGCCCCATTGTAAAACTAATCATTGGGCTCTTTTTAATTTTTAATTTTAAGTCTTTTTTGGAGGGAAAAATCATTGAGATTCTATAATTTTCCAAATTAGTAAAATAAACCATCATAAAATCAACAATATAGATTTAACCATTCTACGAACTTTGAGAATACAATATAGCAGAATAGCTCTCTTGTCTAAGATGTATTGCTTAACTTATTGTTTTCATTTACTAATTTCAAAAGTTTATTGGTAATTTAATTCCTACCAAATATATTATACAGTTTAATAAAACTTCTTTAAAGTAAAAGTTAGATCTGAAAATATTTAAATAAAAGGGTAATAAGCAAGCTCAATTCAATAAGGATTGTTATATTCATTAAATTATCCAGTTTAGTCTAAAATTCACTGATATCAACTCATTATTGTGCATTGTCTGGGGTATATATACTTTTAATCTCTATTATTTCATTAAGATACAATATGCAGTAAATAATGAAATCTATGGAATATAGGCAATATTATCCTTCTGGTATTCAATTAAGTCTTTACTTGATAGGGAATTAATGATGCTATTCAAATCTTCAATATCGTTAAATTCTTTTTTCAATGCACCATATGTTATCTCCTTTTTGATTTTGAGAAATCTCATTATCTTGGCTTCATTAACAATTTTTAAATTATAAAATGTACCATGAGCTTGAGACTGCTGGGAAATCTCCTCATACAAGTATATTTCCTTTGGAATGAAAGATGTTGCATTGCATTGCCTATTCAGTACACATACTCCATTAGATACTATTAGAAGACCCTTGTCAATCAGAATATTAAATTGATCTGAACAAACTTTATCGGTATAAGTTCCATTATTGCGTGTTTTGCCTGCATCTTTTGATACTAGAGATTCGTTCTCCTTTTTATACTTTACCAATGCTTTTTCCAAATCCCCCACAGATATCCTACCATCATTTGATACTACTATTTTTAGAACCACATATTGAAATATTGTTACCTTCATTATCTTATCACACAACTGGATAGAGGCTTTGCCCATCAAATCATTAAATGCCACCACAACACCATCCAGCTGAAGATTCTGAACAATAGAGTTCTTAACAGTGCTTAATTCTGCAATATTAAATTCTGCACATTGGAATTTAGGCCATCTACACATTTTCATCAAAAAGAGGCTATCGACAATCTTCTGAATCTTTTTATCCCTTAAGACATTATACTTTGAATTTTCAAGTTCAAGTGAATTTTGCTTTAGCCTATCGGTTATTGGACCATTGAAAAACAAATCAAAGATCTTACCTTCTTCCATCTGCTTTCCCACGATACAACTACGCTTGGGAGCTTCATCCGAAAACAGTGCATTTGGCCCCAAATTAGATTCTATAAATGAAATATTTTCTTCCGTGCTCTCATTTTCCATTTCTGCAGAATAACCAGGATTCTTTTTACTTCTTTCTATTAAATATTTGTTGAAAAGATACCTCCAATTTCCTGATAAATTGTGATTAGGAAAATGATTCTCTACAAAATCATTTGGATGAGACACCTGTGTGCGGTTGAGGTGGGAGATGTCCTCCTCATTTAGGTTTACGAAGAACCTTTTGTTCAAATTCTTATGAATAAACTCTTCCAGCATTTTCTGCATTTTATGTCTAAATGAATCTGGTAGAAATGACAGAAAGGATATTTCGTTTTGGTAAATAAATTGTCTAGATAAGATTCTTTTTGCCATTTGTATGCGTAATCTCTCGAGAAAAGACTCCTTGTCCTTCATAATCTGGATGCATTTCGAGATGAATGAAAATATATCCAAGACTGTAAAGTTTTTGATATCTTGGAAAATAGACCTGTTAAGTTCAGACTTGGTGTCAAAGGCTTTAACTTTAAGCGTGGGCAGGTCGAATCTTGATTGGTTTAGTTTTTGTATTGCCATGTAACGAAGAAACTCTATATTTCTTTTATTGGGTAGTTCTTCTGACCCAAAAGAACCAATCAGTTTCTCATTACATGTGCCATTTATTTCCTGTGATGCTGAAGCACCGGAAATTTCTTGATCACTTTCTTCAATAGGAATATAGAGTAATTCTTTAGCCTTTACCTCGACAGCCCTCAGTTCACTTGTGCTACTTCCTTCTAAAAATAACACCCTGTATAACTTTACATGATTTCGGACAAATTCTTTGTTGCGCTTATCTATAAACTTAAGAGCCGCATCTCTATCGCCTGGCTTTATTTCCACTAAATGCCCATACATCAAAATATCAGATTCAATTTGTGAAATGCATGGCAGCTTGGAAAGATTGTCAATGATATGCTGATAGTGTGTATTGGCATTCTTAATGCATATAGATGGGTTCCTCGCCATAGTTGTATACAAAAAGACATCTACATCAACTTTATTTAATAAAAATAGGTCAATCCATTTGGCCATGGCTTCAATGAAATGCGTATTCATTAGTATCTCAGTCATTGTCTCTTTCCATTGCTTATCCCAAATTTCGCAGGTGGAAATGCCAAACAATCGAGACATCTCAACATATAAGGAATAAAACTGAGTAAATGGATGGACTATAGTGGGCAGTGACTCTACACGAAGCCTAGAGTCTATACCTGCAAAGTTCAATAAATGGTCTTCATCATCATAGATCAGTTTACAAAAATCTTTCATTTCCACCGAGTTCATTTCAGAAACCTTAAGAATACCAATTTTCTTAATAGATAAATGCTTGATAAAAGCAGGATTGATATTTTCAATAAATCCTGCTCGAATATACATCTTTAAAAACTGTTCTGAATAATTCAAGTTGTCTATGCAACGCAGTAATGTTATGCCTTTAATATGAGAGTAAATCCTTGATAAGCTGTCCAGTTCAGAAAAGGAATCATTTGTCTTGGATTTCTGAAACGATAAATAACAGCTAATAAAGGCACTCTTTTCTATAATGTTTGCAAGCGATTGCAGTTTGATGTTTTTAGATTCTAAAAATAGATATTCAAAATTATAACGGGTCAGATGAATAAACTGTGTTTGATTCAAAAAATCAATATTTTTGGCACTTATCAATTTGATATCGAGCTTAACTAGGCATCTTCTATAGAAATTCACAAACATTTTGAACTTGTTCGTAAAGTTTTTCACAACTAATCTTAAATCAATAATGTCAGAAAATAGTTGGGATGTTCCATCCAACTCGTTGTTTTCTTGATAAATAGAGAAATATGACACATAACGAGATCTATCTTCTAAAAGCTTATATTTATCATCAATATCCTTAAGAATGCGAACGAACTTCTTTATATTAGGATCTGGAGAATCACCGATGTGCTTATTCAGCAAGGTGAGCAACCCACTTTTGTCATCTCCAAGTTCATAAAGATTCGGAAATGAATTGAGTGTGTTTAGGAAGTCGTCTGTTCCAAGCAGGTTAAATCCACATTTTACCGAGTAAATAAAATCTGAGTAAATTTGGTATTTATAGTATATTGATGAAAGATAAATAAGATTTTTTATGGGCTTTTTCAGTGATTTGATCAAATTATTGCTCAGCCTATAAATAACTGATTTGAAATAAAAGACTCTTTGGTGCTTATGGAGTACAAACTTGTTAATCTTGGAGGTTTTTGGTAGAAAAATGTCTAGAAAGTGTGAAAAGCTTGTTAAAAGGTTGCATAATCCATTAAAACAAGATTGGATCTGAAAAAACCCAAATTTGTAGCCATATTCATGCGGATCAGCAATATCAGATTGCATGGATTTGATGACATAAATGTGTGCGTTGCGTAGCACTGTGTATTTTCTGATCCTCAAATCTATTTCCTGAGATCGTTTGAAGAACTCTAATTTGATTTTCTTCTTCAAATATTTTCTTATTACTTCTTGGTATTTTTTGTTTCCTACAGATTTTGCAAATATGCCTACAGCTTTTATATTGTCAGACGTATTTTTTGCTGCGGAGCGTTTCACAGACTCTGAGAATGACTCTAAAATCATTTCTTTTAGAATCATTCTATCCTCAAGTGAAATTGCATTCCCCTTATTCTTCCTGTTTAGGTTACTATTTTTAGTTTTACATAAAACATATTCGTTAGAACTCATATTGGGCTGTAAAAAAGCAGTTATAGAAGAAAAAATCTTTGTAATACAATAAAATAGCCTTTGCAAACTCATTTATGCTCTGCAACCTCCTAGTTTTTCATTGATAAAATGGTGCATTTATAACAACCTTTTTGAAGTATTATCAAATCATAAGCACTCGAGGAGTAAATTTTTGCCAATACAAGCAATATCATACAATAGTACTTGGTTTCGAAAATACAAAAATAATTGGAATAATATAAATCGCACTGTTTCCACTTACTATTTTTACACTGTATACTATTATTTGAACTGTTGATACTTAATTTAATGTGTAGAATATTAAGAATACAAAGAATTCTATCCATATTTTAACCTCGAATGTAGATACTCTCAATTATTCTCGAATAAACTATTGGTTTAAACATATTGTTGTATTATAGATATTTAAAAAAAACCGGATGAAAGCCAGCAGCATATATCGACAATAGGCCTATGGAAATCTAAATATACGCATTAGCATAATGGTCATAGTTCGTTTAATATATGATAATTATTTTGAGAATACTTTATATTCATTCTAACTATAATAATCCCTCCAAAAATTCTATAAATAGCACAAACTTTTCTGCCACAATGAAGACACCATTTCAAGATATAACAAACCTCCACGGGAGGAACATTGCACGAAAAAATATCAGGATAACAATACATAAAACCGCACATCGTATGAAATTGTTTAGATGGATATATGAGGTGGCCAACGAGTTCAGGTATACTCATCAGACCTTTACACTTGCCACCTTTATTGTAGATACATACACAGATAAGCAAGGGTTTACTCTGGATGAATATCAGCTTATCGGAATAACTTCTCTGTTTATTGCAGCCAAAATAGAAGAAACCTCAACTCGACCAGTTTCGACATATTCCTTAGTAACTGACAATAGCTGTAGCACCGAGAATATTTTATACCGAGAAATGGATATTCTCGAGCTGCTGGACTATGATTTACTTTTTCCATTGCCCCAGGCGTTTGTTGATTTAGCAACCTTAAAAAATAATTATATTGAATATTCTTTAACTGCAAAGGCAGAGCTCCTGTTTTGTGTTATGGATGGAATGATCGAGCGCGGCAGAGGTAGAAATTCAAACATATCAAACCGTATGAAATGCAGCATGCTACTGTTCTACTTAGATGCATTAAAGGAATATATGAGTATTTTAGAGGGCAAGCATGCACGTGAAGATGTGAAATATTATATTAATCAAAACCCATGTACTTTCGAAGTTTTCGGCAACTTATTAAAATAAATTAGTGATTATAGGTTTCCAGGGAAGAATCCATAGCAATTTTTGCAAACCCTTGGTCTTTATTGAATTTAAATCAGCAACTACCGAAAAGAAATTTGTAGATAAATTAAATAAAATATCTTTATTGAACATTGTTGTATTGCATATTTCAAGACCCAATCTTGGCAAATTCGTTTTCTATATCATCCCAGCTCATCTCTACAGTGATTTTAACTCTTTTCTCATACTCTATTTTATTTTTGTTAAAAAGTGTTGCTGCTTCTGGATTTGCTGGACTGTCTGTATTAGGGTCGTTAAGAAGGCTCTGAATGCTGAGAAGTATCCCCAAAACATCGTATGACGGAGACCACTTGTTCTTTAAAATGTCCAGGCACAAATCACCATTTTCATATACATTCGGATGAAACATCTTAGACAAAAAGCTGACCTCTGGAGGACTCTGCGGATATTGCTCTGTAAATGACAGAACCAACGAAAAAATGCCATTTTCAAATGGTGTATTTTTTGGACCATAGAGAACAGCAACCCAGGTGAAGAGATCATTTTCAAGCGGCATAGTAAAAATACTAGTGTCTTTAGACAAATTATTTATTACATTCATATCCTTCACAAGTCTTCTGGCTGTTGGGGTGGACATTTAAGGGGGCAAATATTTTTCAAAGAAGGGGATGTATTGTTCGGGAGAATGGTGTATTCTATTACATAACTATATACTAATACAGTCTGGAAGTGGTATTATTTCTTGTAGTTTAAAGCTCTACTTCCGCAAAACTATGGATGGGTTAGTAGAAGACAACATTATGCATAAATAAAACCATAGCAGTGGTAATGAATCACTGCACAAATGGTAGAATGTAAATGCAGTGGAAGTAGAGTTAATATTGCCAAAATCCCCTATATGATTGATGCTTTAACAATTTCAATATAATAAATATAAAATAACTGGAAAAGTTTACCTATCCAACATCCTCAAATGCTATGATAGGCAAAACTCACCCCTTACTGTTCTATTTAATTAACTATTTTATTGTAGTTTCAAATGCTTGGACTTTCTACTTCACTCTCCTCAGAATATTCATAGCTTCTATGATGATAGTCTATATCGTCGCCATCGACCGCTTCTTCATCATCGTCGAATATTTCAGGTCTAGATTTGAACAAATCAATACCCTTGGCATTCAATGAAAGTGCTGCCACTCTCAATGCATGCTTTTCTTCCTCTTTTAGCTTCTTCTCCTTCCAAATACCAAAGGATTCTTCTGTCACAGGTGTCAGTTTTATGTTTGCCATAGTTTGTCTTTGTAGTTCAATGTATTCTTCCAAAGAAACTTCAGCATCTTTATTAGAGCCTAGCTCAATTAACTTATGAATATCCCTGCAGCTCGGGTTGGGGCATGTCCAGCTTGGCATATATTCACCTGAATTTAACGCATCAATTAGAAATCTGCACACTAGCTTAACCTTAGGCTCTTCGCTTTCTAGTTCTTGTCTTTTCACCTCTTTCCTTATAATGTCATGGCCAAATTGGCATTTGTCTCCAAGTGAGCAAATTTTATTTTGATAGTTTATGCATGGAACCGTCTTAGGATCTACTCCAACCGGAATGAGCTGTTTGACTTCAACCTTCTTAGCATCCTCTTTGGCCTGCTTCGACTTTTTTTCCAATTCCATTTCCAAATCAAGCTTTTTAATCATGGTTTGAATGTCCTTCTTTTTGGTCTTATTCTTTTCACCAAATAACTTGGCCTCCAGCTCTTTTTTCAGATCCTTAGCTGATTTCTGTTTTATTGGCGCGGCTGCCTTCTGGGGTTTTGCCATTTTGGGCCCATTTTTTGGTAAAAATTCTATGTCTAACTAGATATTTAAAGATTGCCATTGCCGGAATTATCAAAAGTTTGTACAACGTGGCTAAATCAGAATGATAGTTTTAAACCGTTAAAAATGATTTTCAAAAAAATTACTCCACAAGATAAGCATCATATCAAGTTCCCCATAACCGATCTAGAGACAGCTTTTGGACGGACATATACTTCCACAAAATCGAACAAGCTAATATATCTTACCCCTGGTGGTACAAAGTCTGTTGTTTTCACTTCAAAAATTAACTCTCTCGAATTTGCCTCCGATGAAAGCATCTTGTACTGTGGATTTCAAGACGGCCGTATTTTGGGAATAAACGAAGATCATAAAGTTGTAAAAAAAATCAATACCGGAAGCAATGAAATCATTAAGTTACAAAAATCAACACCCGGCGATATTTTGTGCGCAAACTCTAGAAAAATTTTGGAGCTTGGCGAAAAATTCATTTTGAAAAAAACATACTTCTGTCATAAATCAAATATTATCGATTTTTCAGCAAACTCAGAAAAACTGGTTACAATTGCAGAAAATAGTTTACAAGGAAAGATCACACCATTGTACGACAGTAAAGAGTCAACCATTAATTTTAGGGGATTTCCACTGGTAATATCCTTTGTTGATAGAAATATTTTTGTTGTTGGATCTGAGAATGGGATTCTGGAAGTTTTCAAAGATGATAAGCCACTATGCTCGCTTAAAATCGAATCCAAACCGGTTTCGCTTTGTATTTTAGATTCTTCAACAGTTTTGGTTGGATCCATTGGTATGATATACCTTATAAATATATTGGATAAATCCATGAATATTGTCGATAAATTAGAAGTTGTAGGAGTGCCCACAGCATTTTGTAAAACAGGAGGTCAAGTATTAGTTGCTGTATCGAAGGAGTCTAGAATTGGAAGATTTGAAGTGATTAAGGGAGGAACCAATTATATTTTGAATTTAAAGATTGAATAAAGTATTTATTAAGCTTCCTACCAAGATGAAGGTTTCTATTGTGGAAAAGATATGTTTGAGAACGCTTATTAAAATATTGATTTTTCATATGAGTTTATTAATAAGATCCATAGATTAAATATTTAATGAGCCTAACAAATTTTTAATCTAAATGGTTAGCCTTTCTTGAGGAATTGCCTCTGGGCATGAACAGTTTTTGATGTTTATATTGTAATTCCAATAACAAACAAATCTTTCAATGATCCTGGATCTGCGGCTAGACTATTTCCTGTCAACAGTGAAGCATCCAATTTTTACCCGGCTGGGCATCCATTTGTTTTAATAATGCTTTTATACTTAAAAAATTTGATTAAATTCCTTTTTAGCTCCTTAAAAATACAAATAATCAATAATCGTAATTTGACAGTCACCAACGTCTATATTTCAATTGCCACAAACTCCACTTGAATTCTATTACACATTGAGATTCTCCACTGCTTTCGAAAATATTTTTCCATTTAAAAAAAAATAATCCTATTCCCCATTGAATGAGTATACAGTCTAAGAAATTGATTTTGAGCTATATTTTTGCAACTACTGTAAAACAGAAGAGCTATTTGATATTAATTGGAGCTGGTTTGATAATTTCGATACTTGACAATCGCCTTTCCATGATTTTGGTGATACAAGGATGCGATGCTGTTGATGCGATCCGATTTGATAGTGCAGATAAACTAGGCCCTCTAAGGAGGCTATCCATATCTCTTTTGAAGCACTATTTGATATCGGGATTTGGCAAATTTTTATCCGAGTTTCTGGAGATAAAATATAATCGAGACTATTTAAACGATGCAGTTTCTAGCACTATGGAATACGACAATAATGAATTTCATCTCGCTGGGACTGGAAAGATACAAGAATCTATTATCCGGGGCTCCGATAGTCTAGCAGAGGCAACAATTATCTTAGTATGCAAGATACCAGATCTAATTATTTTTTGGATGATCATCACATACAAAATATCGAAGTTGTGCAACTATTTTACTGCGGCTGTTCTCTTAGGAGGTCTAACGCTTGCCAGTATTTTTGGGTTTGTAATCGGAAGGTATATAGACAAAAATGAACAGGCCATTTTGAACATGTTTAATTCGAAGATATTTATTCTGACTGATATTCTAAATAACTTTGACGTTATAAAGTCTTTTAACAAAGAATCTGTCGAGACAGCAAATTATAGAAGATCCTTAAAAAATGTCACGCTTCAGACACACCAATATAACTTTATCAAGGAATTTCTAAAGGTTCTCCAGAAAATAGCTATAATAGCACCACATCTTGTTGTGTTATATCTTATAATTACCATGCCCGATAGATGTATGTTTGATCTGGAGCAAGTGAGTGCTTACAATGCCATATATATGAAATATAGAACCAACTTCACAGATATTCGAGACAAACTGTTTGATATCATTAAGAAAACCTCTTATGGAGATTGGATCAAAAGAAGCCGTAGAAGTGGATTTAAGGGAGAGACGATACAGAAATCAATTAGTACCAACGATACCATTAATAAAATAGACAACACTAATGCTGAAACCTTACCATCCGACAACTACATGGTCACTTTTACCGACAAAATCACCTTGCAAGATGTAACTTTATATGCTGGCAGTACTATGATTCAAACAAATATTAATGTAACGATTAACAAGGGAGACTTAGTAGCTATAGTTGGCCAGAATGGGACAGGAAAATCATCTTTTGTGAAATCAATCTTGAGATTTTCGAAGACTGAGGGGGCATTCAGAATCGACGGAACTCCAATTGAAGACTTCAAGATACAGTCACTAAGAGAAATGATTTCTTATGTCCCCCAAGATAGCCATATTTTCAACGATTCTGTTTTTAATAACTTGGCATTTTCCCAAAACAAGCCCAGCCCAGAGGAGATATATCGACTGTGCAAGAAATACAACTACCATGCATTTTTTTCGCAACTTCAAAATGGATATGAAACATGGACGGGTGAAAATGGTAAATTTCTAAGTGGTGGTCAGAGACAACGTATAAATTTTATGAGGGCCGTGATTAAGGGCGCTCCAATAATGGTGCTTGATGAGCCAACATCAGCACTTGATAAGGACTCTGAAATGGAATTAGTAGATAATTTGACAATGCTGAACAAATCTGGAGTAACTGTGATAATGATCGTTCACAACATATCACTTCTGCCGAGATTTTCAAAAATTATACATTTTACCAATAAAAAGATTTACCAACTAGATGGTTTTAATGCATGGAGTGAAGCAAAGGCTAGAAGTGAATTTTGAATAAAAACTAGAAACACTTTCGATGATGTTCCATTTTAACATTTGTGCGAAAAACAGATCCATAATACGATCTTCAGCTACTTTTACTAATTTGTAAGATAACAATCCAGCTTCTTACCATGGTGGAATTAGATACAAATCCAAAGTCTCTCGCTTTTATTAAAAATTTTTAATTCAATGGGTTAGTTTGTGTGGAACATTTAGACTATGAGATTTTTGCAAATGAAAATCAAATTTGATGGGAGAAAATTGTGGTGAACCAGTAGCATTGTTTATGTTCTCTGATATCAGCTTTTAATTGCCATATAAAAAGTGCTCAAACTATTCATTTTATTGAATTTAAGTAGACTTCCTTATAACGCAGAGACGTCCTATATGAGCACTTTTACGTTTGAAGTTTTGAATTTGCATGGCATTGAATAGAATTTATCAGTAAATTTTAATCACGTTATACAATGTATAAATATAGTACCATTGATAAGATTATCAAGCACAATAATTGTTTTCATTCCAAGTAGAAATGAAGAGCTGAATCCGTGTTACACAGTATGAAATAAAATGGTATTTCCATTTCTTAGACTATCTTTGTGAAGAATACTTTTTAGTCATCCCCTATTTTATGCCCGTGGAAACTGCAGATTGTTATTATTTTCTTTATTCAGTTTGTAAACGTGGTCCCACTTGTACCTATCGCCACAATCCGCTGTCTAAACAGTGTAATATTCTCTGTGAGGAATGGAATCACAGTGGAGCTTGTAGAGAAGATTGTCCTATGCGCCACTCAACATACCATTTACAGAAAGAGAGACAGTCGGACCAATGCTACTGGGAGGATAAAGGCGGATGTACCAAGGAGTTCTGCGAATTTAGACACAAAGATTCAAAAAAAGATGAATGGAAGGAGGCAAAAGTTAAGAAGCTATCGAATATACGACGTGAAAAGAACGAAAGAAGCAAGCAGCTTGAGGTGGTTGATTTGGAAGAGATTCATAAAGCAATAGCCGAGAAGAAGGCCAAAAGGGAGATTTCGAGCGAACACACATCAATGGACCCGATGGATAAGACAAATGAAATAGTCAATTCCCCAAGATCAGGATTAGACAAAAAAATAGATTATTCAAATCAACAAAAAGATTCCATTGACCAATTGAAGCAAATGGTGCTTGAAGTTGAAAGTACACAGGAATTGGAAAAGGTTGTTGATGAAATTCACAAAAGAATCAAGCAAAAAGATGGAGAATTGATAAAAAAAGACATGCTGGAGGAGCATAATCAAGGAGTGGAACAGAGCACGGTCCGTTCCATTCCTTGTCATAATGTTTTGAATAGTGGAGAATGCACAGGTTTGGATAGTAATGAGCCATTGGAGTTACACAATAGTTTGGAAGTTTGCACTAGCTCATTAGGATCAAATATAGAAACGAGTAACCCTAACGTATTCCACTTGGAGAGTGATTCCAATGGAGAATTAAATTCGGAGGCTTTGGACAATCCCATTAAGAGAAAGATACATACAGTCAATGACACTCCAGGTATCATCGATAAGCAGCCAGAAAATCGCTGTATTGAAGCTTCAGAAGAATTTCTAGATTCGAAAAATGGATTTCTTAACCATCTAACTGACAGCATTGGTTTGCCAGATGCTGTGGAGTCAAAGAGTGCATATAATGTTAAATCTGAGCCTAGACACCCCAGCAATGTAGTTTCCATCAATAACAATGGTATTAATAGTAATGAGATAAATTCTAAAAGAATTATTCTTGAGGCAGACCACAAAAGTATTAGTGATATCGATCAGGAACTGGTTAAAAAGTATAAAATTGAAGAAATAGATGATGAATTGGCAGAACTCGAAGATCTTTTGTAATCCATTTAAGAAGATATTGGATTTCATAACAAGACAGAGAGATATGGATAGTTAGATACTTTTCAATAAATTTTTACATATAGTTCCATAAAAACCCTTTACCTTATTGTATTAATCACGGCAGAGAGTAAGAACCATGGACATCATTTCCATTACTATATATAACTGTTGCTATTGACCTATCATCTGGCTTAATAGAACATAAAAGTATATGCCATATATTACTTTCGCCTGTAGTTGATTTTTATAAGGAAATACATTTCATAGAATATTTTAAAATTTTATCCCCTCAATGCTAGTTGAAGATTGTTCAGCAGAAGAAAGTAAGGGCAAGATAGATTCGGGCACTGAAAAGATTCAAAATACCAAGTTGCACTACCTAAACTCCAAGGAGATTTATCATCAAAAGTTTGTTGAAGTTTCTGATAGGCCAAAATATTTTATTACTTTTCCATATCCTTATATGAATGGGAAACTGCATTTGGGCCATTTATACTCAATTTCGAAAAGTGATTTCTTTTCTTATTTTAAAGAATTGCAAGGATTTAATGTTCTTTTTCCATTTTCATTCCACTGCACTGGAATGCCAATTTCAGCCTCAGCTCAGAAGTTGGGTGAAGAACTACAGGGCAAGCGTGTTGATGTTTCGGTGGTTAATATATTGGAGTCATTGGGTATGAGTCGAGGATGTGACAAGTGTAAGGGAAATGGAGATAAGAACATCGATAGGTGTGTGTGCTCATTTGTAGATCCTTTACATTGGTGCCGTACCTTCCCACCTCTGTGCAAGAATTCGCTCTTAAAGTTTGATGCTAACATAGACTGGCGTCGATCCTTTATAACTACGGAAATAAATCCATACTATGACTCATTTGTTCGATTTCAGTTCAACAGATTGAAAGGTCTTGGATTAATAGCATTTGGTAAGAGATATTCGATATTTTGCCCAGTTGATCAGCAGGCTTGCCTAGATCACGATAGACGAGAAGGAGAAGGTGTCAAGCCGGTTGAGACAATATGCTATAAGCTTAAATATGGGGACATTACATACCTAATTAGGGTTAAGGATCCGTCCACTATTCCCTCCAATCCCACAATTGTAGCCTTTAAGAATGCAAAGTGGACTTCTTTCACAATTGAGGATAAAAAATATGGTATTGAAGCGGAGCTGTACAATTCACTGCAATATCAAGTTGATTCGATTGAAAATACAGATGAGCTTGCCAATTTGGAAGGAATGGAATTAATAGATTTCGAAATACCTGCAAAATTGAAGCATGATGGAGGTATAGGGAAAGATAAAAGTGCCAATATGGAGCTAATTAATGAGTTTAAAACAATCAAGGCCATTCAGAATGAATCTACACGGTTGATATCGAGTACTAATTTTGTAAAATTGTTCATTCCAGAATCTAAAGTTATTTCCAGATCTGGAGGCATCTGTGTTGTTAGTCTTCTTGATCAGTGGTTTATAGATTATGACAACCCCGATTGGAAGGGATCTACGAAAGACTGTCTCGATGCTTTATATGCTTCATCTGATACTAAAGATAAATTGTACGATTCTCTTGATTGGATTCACAAGTGGGGAGTAAGTCGCCAATTTGGTCTAGGAACCAGATTGCCCTGGGACGAGAGATATCTTATTGATTCATTAAGTGACTCTACGATTTATATGGCTTTATATACATTTAAGCATCTTTTATTCAAAGATTTGGAAGGTAAGGACGAAATATTTCCGAGTGCTTTGTTGTGTGATCAGGTCTGGGAGTTTATTTTCGGACATACTTCATTAGAAAAGTTTAGAAAAATCAGACCATCAACTCAACAATGGAATGATAGTTTTGAAACCATTCTGATTCGGTGCAGAAATGCCTTTAAGCATTTTTATCCTGTGGATTTGCGTGTTTCTGGAAAGGATTTGATTCCAAACCATCTACTATTTTTCATAATGAATCATGTAGCACTATTCCCTGAAGAGAACTGGCCCAGACGCATATTTACCAATGGCCACCTAATGTTAAATTCAGCCAAAATGAGTAAGAGCTCAGGTAACTTTTTAACAGTGGATGATGCATTAAAGAAGTTTGGTACTAGCTCCACTAGATTGTGCCTGGCCGCGGCAGGAGATACAAATGAAGATGCTAATTTTTTGGAATCCAATGCAAACTCATTTGTTCTTAAGTTATATACATTTACTAAGTCAGTGGAAGATATTTTTGGCAAAAAGATTGCTTATGATTATAGGGAACCAACATCTCTGGTTGATTTGGCTTTCCTCCACCTACTATACAAAAATATTCTATTTTCAATCGATGCGCATGAGCAGATGGTTTATAGGGATGTTCTGAAATATGCATTTTATGAGAATCTTCATCTTATTGAATTGTATGATGGTTTGGGTGGTGGCAATAAGAGTTTGATCCAATATGCCTACTCATCTATCATTCAACTTATGTATCCAATTATACCAAGTTTGGTGAGATATCTGATGGAAGTTAGTGGGGCACCCAAGCATCTGCCACAGTCTTTTGGGGTTTCTGATTATGTTGTTCCAAAAAGTTTGAATTCTGAACATACAAACTCCTGTTCCACAATTTCAACGGACATTGTTATTTCTACAACCAAATACATTGATTCTTTAGAATATGTGAGATCTCTTTGCACCAAACTAATGAACAAGAACTATTCAAAAGTTATAATAACGGTGAGCCAGAAGTATGCTGATTGGAAGGAAGAGTGTATTAAGGAAATTGACAAAATTACTCATAAGGAGCAACTGGAAAATCGCTTGTCTAGAATATCAATATCTTCATCAAATGGTGACTTAAAGAAACAGGTGATTCGAGTAGTTTCAGAAATTATGAGTAGAAACAATATCAACCAGAAAAAGGGAATGATTTTCTGTATGGACTATCTGAGTTCCCCAGAGAAGTATAAGGAGATTTCGTTCAATGAATTAGAAGTTATCCAGGAATTAAAGGACTATCTTCAAAGAACAACAGGGTTGGAGATTGAAGTCAAAGAGAAACTTGATGAAAACATTGCTGCTGAACCCTTAAATCCTCATCTGTTTTTCCAATAAATTTTATTTTTAAACTTTCATTGATTAGATAGTAAGGGATAATGATCTATGTTTCCTCTGGGAGTGTAGAATACAACGTTATTCATGATCACAGTAAAGAGCCCAGACACCCCTGGAATTAAAGTCTAAACACAAGTAGAGTTTAAAAAACATTGTTATTTATGTTCAAGACTGTTCCTTGCAAATTTGTCTCAAATTAACGGCGATGCTTTGTAAACTAAACTCTTTTTTTGAAATTGCTTGATAAAATAAGTTAAACCACATTAAGTAAATATTATTTTGCTGACTGTCGAAAGCATGCACTATTCAATAGCATCGACTAGTTTTCTTTAATCTAACTAACTCATTCATATAATCAATGAATGTTTTTAAAATAATACTAATTTCAATCACATAATTTTAAATTTTTTGGGTAAATGGCTTTATTAATAAATTAATTTTTGATAATCGATTGACGAAGGTTTTTGGCATATTAGGAAGCCAAGTTAGTTACTTCCCATAGGAATTTAGAATATTTCACAACTTTAAACGCCCAGTAACTTGTGTTTTTTCGATTTTTTTAAAAACTTTTTACTTTACATCTACTAGCCGTCCCATGAGCCATTGCGAGTCTGAACTACTCGAGCTAGATATAAAAAAGGAGGGAATGAAGTTCATTACCGAATCGGTATACACAATATTTAAAGACGAAAAAGAATGTACATACCAGCAAATTGTCGATAGAATTTCCACAAAAAACCTTGAAACCAAAGTCCGCAGAATATATGACGTTTTGAATGTTATGCGAGCGGTGAATGTTATTGGTAAAAGAGGAAAGAAGTACTACATTATAGAATCAAAAGACGATGTTAAGAAGAAGAGGATAGAAAGAAATAAGCTTCAGTCTATGAGAGATTCTCTCCACTTTATAACCAGAAGAAATGCTCTTCTGGGAAATTGCCCGGAGGATCAGAGGCTTTATCTTCCATTTATGATTATCCATTCCAATACAGACTCAGAAATCCACTGTGACATCAACGAAGAGAAAACATATTTCTACCTCAAATCAAATATGCCCCTAGAGGTTATGGATGATCTAGAGATTCTTAATACCATGAGATCTAACTCATCATCTAAGCAGGAAGAGAGTAGTGCACAACTGGATCCATTTATTTTCTAATAAATCAAGCTTTGAGAACTCTGATTCTTTGAAATAGCTATATTAAGCTGCACCTACCTCTTGTTGAAGTATACTATTTACATCTTATATAATATAAGATTAAGATATTGCATGATCATATGGGATATGCTGAATTATTTTGTTTACACATCGAAACCTGAAAGCAACAGGTTTCTAATTCAAAACCTATAGCTACTTTTTGTGACGTTATGTTATAATCCATAAACAATCTTTTTTGTTTCAAATACGGTTTTTATAAACTATTTTGTTTTATAAGCCAAGCTTAGTGATTTATTGGCTGTTCTAAATAAAATGAAACGTAATGTTTCAAGATTTCTATAAAAACAAAATTTGTCAGGACAAATATGTTCAGTAAAAAGCTTATAGCACTCTTCACTGCCATTTCTATCATTAGGGCAAATGATGTATGCTCCAGCCCATGTGGAAATGCAGGGTCTACAGGTAATCCAACCAGTGACTTGTCCACATTGCTACAAAATGGAAGTAATTGTGCTACTTCTCCAGCTACTAACCAACCAATTCAATTAATTCCAGGTGGCACCAATGTCATTCCAGGATATGGGGCATGCTTACCACTTCCTCAGCAAGGTAGTGATGTCCCTAACTATCAAGTTGGTCAACCTCAACAAACATCACCTCCTTTACAGCAAGTTGGTACCCCTGTTCAGTTTGCACCAGTAGTTCAGCAACAAAATGAGCCACAGAAGTCTTGCAACTTAACCACTACCATGAATTGCACACCAGCTGGAGAAGGTAGTCAAATTCCTAATCAGCCAAAACCCGAGGAGAAGACAACACAAACTTCTCTTCCTCCAGTAGAAGTCTCTCAGCCTCAACCTCCCCAGCCCCAGCAACCACATACTGGACTAGTGCAACAGCCACCTACTTCCCCAACTCCAATTATGGGTGTTGATCAAAATTCCATTCAATGTCCAGCACAGCCAGCTACATTCGGAAACCAGACCGGACAAACAAACAATGGGCAAGACCACGTATTTGGATCATGCTTTTCAAATGCCACAAGTAGAGTGAACTACCCAACAGTTGTTGTGGGAAATGTTGAGATGCCAGCCTCTCCAAATTTAACAATTTCACAGAATGGATGTGGTACTGCTATTTGCGCTAAACAATAAAATCTAATAAGAAATAGCTTTTTTATTTTTGAAGACTCCTGGTTGTTTCAGAAGTTTAATTTAAGATATTTTTATTGTTTGGTAGTTGTTTATTTAAAAAGGCCTGAATATAATATATTCTTGAGATGTTTTAAAACACCATATATTTAATATATGTAACTTTATTGAAATTTGATAACAAAGCACATCTCCTTAGATATGTTCTAAAACCAACCGTTATTGATGATTGTTATTACTTAGCCATTGACCCCGGAAAGTAGGGATAGACCCATCTCGTACTGGGAACTTTTTAGCTGCTATTCATCTTGACTAGATCTTGTTGCACCATTTATGATATAATGATGACGATGCCCATAAAAATCATTTTCAGCTTATTAAATTCTCTACCACAAGAATAGATTCCCATCAAAACTTTCAGCGATCATTTCACCACGTAAAAACTCAGAATGAAACACCTATGATTTGAAACAAAACTTCCTCAAACATTTGTTCGAGAAACAATAGGTTCATTCTGAAACATTTGTATTACATTTGAATTATAAAAAAAATAATGTCTGGATACAATCATGAATCGAGTGAGTTCTTTAACCTTGTACAGTTTATTTTTGGCCTTTTCAAGAGCTGATACTCCACAACAGCCACCAGTAGCACCAGCAGGTGACATGACTATCTCTGCTAATAACAGTCCACAGTCTACCCTAATCACCAATGCCCTAAATCAGATCAATGCAGACCAAATGGCACAAAAGAAGAATGCTGAAATCGATTGTCGTAAAAAGAGCAGCCAAATTGGATTTACCGTTGAAGGAATAACCGTAAATGACAACAAGCCAAAGCCACCAACATTTGACATGACTGTTTATACAAAATGCATTCAAGAGAAGCAGAAGAAGCTCAAGGATATTGCAAGGTCGGTCCAGTCTCTCATCCAGACAAAGTTGAATGAAACAACCCCCAAACAGTGTGTTATCCCAATGAGTCAAAAGTCTAAAGAATGCTACACCAAGAATGTCTTAAGCCATTTGGTTGAGAAGCCCGAGTGGTCTGTGACATCTAATGAAAATGTTACACAGTTGTGGAAAGGTGACTTACTTATTAAGCAGATAATTGTTGAAAGGCCAAGCTATGTTGCTACGATCACCGAAACACCATGCAAATCATACTTTAGAAAGCCATCCTTCAAAGTTGAAACTAATAAATTTGGAGACCTCGTCAGTATTAAGGGAACACCTAAGATCCAATCCAAGAAGCTCAAGTGCAAACCCTGTTCAGACTTCCTTAAAGGGTCCTCCACATCCACAACCGTTGACGGTAAATATTCTAATTGCGATGACACATGCGACCCAATGTCTTCTCTTCTTGTTGGTGAAACCCAAGTTCTCAAAACGGAAAAAAAATAAATTACAATAATTTTATTAATTTTTAGTGAAGACAAGTTTGTTGCTTTTGAGAGCCGGATCTAATGCACTGAAACACATATAACCATGTGTTGCGACAATTTTCAAAATATTACAATCCCTAATATCATCATCTCAAAGATAGGTATCATTCCAAAAAATTTGTATATTTTTCTATCCCCGAATTAAATATGCCTAAAATTAGCAGAACATCCTGTAAATTTGCAGGGATTGTAGTTTTGGCCGGCGCCTTCGTCTATTGCACATCTAAGTTGGCCAAAAAACCCACCAATGAGAATTATCAGTACGCTTTGGCCATTACTTATTACCAGGATGGGGATTATAAAGCTGCGTTGGAGCATTTCAGATTACTGTCCAATATGACACCCGACATTTTGACTTATGTTTTGGATTGCCACATCAATATTGGAAACATATTGGATGCCATCATTGTTCTAGACCAACTAATAAAACAAAATCCGATACGAGATTCCATCAATTTTCTAGAAAAAAGATTTAAATGCAATGATCTGATCAATCTACAACGAGATGCCTTTAGAGATCTTTTTCTGATAACCTGCATCACCGATAGCCGTCATTCGGAGGCTTTAGAGTATTTGAGAAATTATTCCAAAAAGTGTGCAGAAAAATTTCAAATCACCGGGAAAGTTTCGAAAATTATTCTTACAAATGGGTTTTCTGAATTATTCTTTCTTGGGGAGCTTTCAGATCCAGCAATTTCAGCCATCAATTCGGAGGATTTTGGAAAGTGTTATCATTTTGTTGCAGAAGCAAGCAATCCCTTCTATCAGTTTATCTTAGGATACTTGATTTATCTGAAGGGTGGGGTTTCAGAGGCATTGAGGGTCTTAAGCTCTAGTGAATGCAGGTTTCATGCTTCATCCACAGGATTACCAAATGATTTTGTTTATAGTAAACTTTTCATAATCTATATGAATAGTACAACTAGAAGCACTAGCATAGAGGAATTTGAACAGATAGATTTGTTGTTAAAGGTACCAGTTGGAAATAATCTGGAATATATTTCACAGTACATCGAATGTAAAGCATCAGGAAAGACTATAGAATATGCTTTGGACCCGACATTATTGTTTTTGATCTCGAAAGTTTATGAAAACAACAATGATTATGAAGCCCAATTACACACAGTTGAGAGGGCCTTGAAATTAATCTCCAACGAGGTGCTTTTAAACACCAAAATTATAGCTTTGATTAGGTTGCAGAGAATAAATGATGCCAAGATATTGGTAGACATGTGCTTGAAAGAATTTCCGACAAATATCAATTTGCTATGTATTTCCATCGAGTTCTACCTATCAATTTGTGAGTTTAACAAGATTCCTCCACTTTATCAAAAATTGATCAATTATTACAAAGGTGATCCTAGGACACATATACTTGGATATTTAATAGCGAAGGAGATGGATAAGGATGCCAATGGATTCTTTGGAGAAGATGGAAATGGAATGCTTAAATCTGTGCAGAACGACTCAATTAATGTAAATATCTCAAAATTTTTAGATTTAGCAATTGAGGCAGACCCATTTTATTATAATACATACATGCACTATGCAGCTTACTTTTTGGGACAAAAGCCTGCAATTGGCATGTACAAAAAGGCACTTGAGCATGCCAGTACATCCAAGGAAGTATTTAATACGATGCAAGTGCTTATTGTAACTGAAGTCCAACTTGGGTTGATGGAAGACTATCCAGAGCTTTTTGGCCCGAGGAATGGCTGATGGAGGTTGAAGGTGATTGGGTATTAGTAAGCATTGCATCATTATTATATAGGCTTGTCATGGGTCTGATGAGATCGTAGATTCAGTCACCTAATGTTGATTTGGATGCCTCTAATAGCACCGTTGTCTGTGTATTTGTCGTAATGGAATAAAAAACTATTAAATTTGCCCTAGAAAAATTTAATTGTGGGCAAAAGAAGACTCTATAACGTCTTAGTTTATAAACCACCCCTGTATAGGATAACGGTGCTATCCTACAGAACATAGTTGGATAGAATCTCCCGGCTTTTTTATTTCCTTTTATTTGTAAAAATTTTAAAACCCTCACATGGCAAAAAAATCCGTTGAGTTAGGATGGACAGCTCCAGAGGAGGACAAAAGGCCAAAACAACAAACCACCAAGTTTGTTTCTAACGCAGATACCAAATTAGGCCCTGTCACTGAAAACGATGGGGATAGAAGAGGACCTAGAGATGATCGTAGTCAAGTAAGAGGTAGCTATGACAGGCGAGGAGAGAACCAGCGTCCAGGATTTGATAGACGTGGTGCTGATGAAAGCCTTGGAGGCTATGACAGGCGCGGAGGATATGAAGGACGTGGCAGCTTTGGTCGAGATGATGATAGGCGTCCAGGACTTGATAGGCATGGTGCTGATGAGGGTCGTGGGAGCTATGACAGGCGCGGAGGGTATGACCGACGTGGTGGCTTTGGTCGAGATGATGATTCCCGCTATCCTCCCAGGGGTGGTGATGATCGTCGTTTCAGAGATGATGACAGAGCACCAAAAAGGTTCAATGATGATAGAAGACCACGCCAGGATAATGAACCATCTAGTGGGCTTATTGTGTTTGGTTTGCCACCACACATGACAAATCCGGACTTTAATGACTTTGTAAGGTCGACACTTAGGGATTTTCCAGGTAGGTTTGATTCGAATCTGGTTGAAGATCGTGAAACAAGAAGGTGTAAAGGATTTGGATTTGTAAGTTTTGATAGCATTGATGATGCTATCAGATGTA